>NW_024070197.1:45652863-45928836 GCF_014754425.2 Oryx dammah
TGTGTGTGTGTGTGTGTGTGTGTGTGTGTGTGTGTGTGTGTGTGTGTTCATTAGCTCAGTCATATCTGATTCTTTGTGACCCTATGGACTGTAGCCCACCAGGCTCCTGACTCCAGATCCAAATTCATCCGGTTCCAGAGTCCACTCTCCTTCTCTCTTCTGACCGGCACAGCAGCACCCCTTCCATCCTCCACATTCTCTGGGCTCAGCAGAGACTGGTTTTGGATCCAGCGCCGCCTGACCCAGAGGCACACTCAAGCCCTGATGCCACGCTGCTGCTAAGCTTGTTAAGAGAAACTGAGCACCCACTTTTAGGGATGGGCTCCTTGTTTTGTTTCCCATGGTCCCCCAGTGGATGCTCTGAGTCCCTGCTCAGCTAGCACACTAAGAAGAGGGTGGAGCACATGACCTTGGAACACCCAACCTCCAGCCTTTCCCAAATAACATGTGGGGTGGAAGAAAAAGCACTCGTTAATTCCAAAAAAAAAAAAAAGTTCAAGATTGAAGCAACTTAGTAGTAACTGAGTGCAACCTCCCCAACCCTATTTATGGACAGGATAGCTGAAGCCCGGAGAAGGGAAGGAACGCGGGCAAGGCATAAGCAAAGCAATTTCTTTCTGCAGGTATTGATGGATGGATACCTTCTATGTGCCAGGCACCATGCTAGGCATGGAGCTCTGGGGGTTAATAATAAAAACTGTCCCCTGACAGGAGAGCTGATGGTCCTATAGGAGGTGAGCAGTAACTCAATGACCAGTGGTGATGAGCACCCCAAGGAAGTGGAAGAAGTAGGGTGCTATAAGGCAGCAGACCCCAACATTTCTTGGCACCAGGGACCAGTTTTGTGGAAGATGATTTTTCCACAGATGACAGGGGGTCGAGTGTAGGGGAGATGGTTTAGGTGGTAATGCAAGTGATAGGGAGTGATGGGGAGTGGCAGATGCAACTTGGCTCACTCGCCAGGCCACCACTCACTTCCTGCTGTGTGGCCCAGGAGGTGCCAAGGACCAGTACTAGTCCACAGCCTAGGGGCTGGGGACCCCTCCCATAAGGAACAGCAGTGACAAAGGAGCTGGTCCTAAGTGGGGCCTCAGAGAAGGCTGCTCTGAGGCCGTGATGTGGAAGTGGCATCTTGAAAGGTGGGTAGAGGAAAACCAGGCTAAGAGTGTGGAGAAGAGCACCCCAAGTAGTGGGACCAGCCTGTGCAAAGGCCCTGAGGTAGAAGCATGATGGATGAGTTCCAAAAAGGACCACAGTCGCGGGGACAGAGGGAGCTCAAGGGAAGGCAGTAGGAGATGAGAGGTGCTGCTGCTGCTGCTAAGTCACTTCAGTCGTGTCCAACTCTGTGTGACCCCACAGACGGCAGCCCAGGCTCCTCCGTCCCTGGGATTCTCCAGGCAAGAACACTGGAGTGGGTTGCCATTTCCTTCTCCAATGCATGAAAGTGAAAAGTGAAAGTGAAGTAGCTCAGTTGTGTCTGACTCGTAGCAACCCCATGGACCGCAGCCCACCAGGCTCCTCCGGAGGGAAGTGGGCAAATCATAGGGAGTGTTACAGAGTATAGGAAGGATTTCAACATTCCACTCAAGGGCCTGGGAAGTCACGGCAGGGGATTTATACCGGAGCGGGATTCTGTAAAACCTCACTGTGTTCTGTAAGATCAGCCTGGCTGAACCACAGAAGATAAAATCAGAGACTGGTGGAATCCTCTGGGAGTGATATGATGATGGCTTAAACCAAGATGGGACAGTGAGAAGAGTTGACAAAAGTTGTCCATCTGTTGGCTGTTCAGTTTAGGGAGGGAAGAGTTGGGAACGACCTCCAGGTTCTGACCTGAACAACAACAGGTGAACAGAGGGCCAGTCACCGGGCCAGGGAGGCCTGGAGACCTTGCAGTTCCCTAGGAAGATGAAGAGGGTAGTTTTCAGACAGTTTATGTTTGGATGCTTGAGCAACGTGGAGAGATAGCACCAAGCAGTGGTACCCAGGTCTCCAGTCGCCCTGAAACTCCCAAGCCCTCCATACAACCCCCGCAGGATGCCATGTACACACACCCTGGGTCTACCCAGCTGTGCAGCCAGCTGGTCATCCTCATCTTAGCTGCTCTGCTGACGGGCCTCTCTCCATCACCTCCTCCCACAGAAGGCAGAGCCTCAGCATCTGTGTCTCTCACATCATGATCTCAGAAGAGGGAATTTGCTTTAGTTATTGGAAGGCTGCCGTCTGCAAGTCCCCAAGCCAGGGCCCATGTCACTGACAATTTCCAAGGCCTTGAAAGGGACCTTTAATCCAATTGTCTGTGGCAGGCAGTTAATGGGCAGCCCCTCCTTCCCCCTCCACCTTCCTCACGGCTTTCCTTTTGAAGGCAGCCCCAGGGAAGAGCTGCCCAGCGCAGCCCTGGCCAGCCCTGACAGCTGCACGCCCACACAGCCAGGAGGGTCTTCCAGGCAGCTGGGGAAGACCACCGGTGCCCAGCCCTTGGTGTCAAGCCCCTCTGTGCCTGGTGGGGGCGTACCCCTAGCCATGTTCCTTGCTCAGCACGAAGGGCTGCACAGATATTACAGTGCCCCCAGCAACACATTTTCCAGATGGAAAAACCAAGGCTAACAGACATCATGGTCACCCTGTAAATTCTGGAAGTGGATGTCCGACTGCATTCTGCGTCCAGAAGCCTCACTTATTACATATCAAGTGAACAATGGTGCTAACTGCCGCATGAACTGCTGTGTGCGTCAGGTCCCGAGCTAAGAGTTTCAAGTCCTCAACCTGCACAACAGCTCTGTGGTATACGTACCATTTTTCCTCCCATTTTACCAGTGAGGAAACAGAGGCACAGGGAGGTTAAGGAACTTACTCCAGGTCACACAGCTAATAAGTGGCAAAGTCAGCATCTGTATCAGGTCTGGCTCTCTGGAGCACTTCTTATTCTTTATTATCTGTCCCTACCCATCAAACCAGTCAATATGAAGGGAAATCAACCCTGAATATTCATTGGAAGGACTGATGCTAAAGCTGAAGCTCCAATACTTTGGCCACCTGATGGGAAGAGCTGACTCATTGGAAAAGACCCTGATGCTGGGAAAGATTGAAGGCAGGAGGAGAAGGGGACGACAGAGGATGAGATGGTTGGATGACATCACCGATTTAATGGACATGAGTTTGAGCAAACTCTGGGAGACAGTGAAGGACAGGGAAGCCTGGTGTGCTGCAGTCCTTGGGGTCGCAAAGATTTAGACATGACTGAGCAACTGAACAACAACAACCCCATACTTAGCCTAGTTGCACTTTTTTTCCTAATCACTTCCACATGAAATTTAGGTATACCACAGGTATACTTTCTGTCTCTCTGAATGTATGTATCCATATGTATGTGTGTATATGAGGGCAATGTCATCACATTAAGAATGGTCTGGAATCTATACTAGGGCTACCCAGTAGGAACAGAATGCAAGCCATACGTGTAACTTTAACTTTTCTAGTAGCCACATTAAAAAAAGAGAGAGAGAGAGATGGGTAAAATTAATTTTAATCATGTTATTTAAGCCAAAATCTCAAAAATCTTGCCATTTCAAAATATTATTTGTTATCAATGTAAAAATTATTAAGGAAAAATTTACATTCTGCTTTCTCATGAAGACTTTGAAATCTGCTGGATGTTTCCAACCCAGCCCAGCCCTATTTCAAGTCCTCAACAGCCGTGTAAGGCTAGTGGCCACAGAGTGGATGGTGTCCCCCCTGCTGTAACCACTCTGCTAAAGTAATATCGTCTACCTTCCCAGAAGCCTTGAACATAATGTTCTGAGAGACTTTTTTTCAATCAAAGAACCCTTTGGAGAGTCACCACCATTCCTAACCAGCAGGTCCCACTTTCGTGTTCTGAGGCCTCCTATGGACAAGACAACATGCTAATATGTTCTCAAGGAGATACGAAGACTGAGAACTGTCGAGCAGTTGAGGGGGCTGGGTATGAAACGTTACCAAACCCTACTGCCCTCCAGGCCCTGAGACTTCGCACCCATTATCTTTCCACCCTCCCATTCAGCCTGGGAGGAGGAGGGGTTCGACAGTATCATCCCATTCTACTGATGAGGAAACTGACACAGAAAATGCAGATCTTGTCCAGGGCCCCCCTATCTGACCTCGCCAACCCAGAGCAGAGCACAGCAGGCACCGGAAAGCATGCAAAGGCTTTTAGGAACAAGAAGGGCAGGCCGGAGGGAAGGTTTTGGGGGGTTTATAAATGTGTGTTGGAGGCTGCATGAGAAGGAGGAAGCCAGGCTTCTGAGGATGAAGAAGGGGCATTTGCAAGGAATGAACAAGCAATGCATGGATTTCTGGCAGAAGACACAGTCAAGGAGACTCTGAAGAGGCAGACAGCGTATCCAGGCACTAGGTGCCTTAGCAAGTAGCCCATGTGCGGGGCACTGTATGAGGAGAGTCGAAGCTCCATTATCAAGTAAAGCACCCGTTGCCCAACCTGCGGGCCATAATGCCAGAGGAATCCACCTTCCCAAAATATTTACCAGAAGGCTCTGGGCACCAGACTCCATTCTGTAAACTTGGGTACCATTCCAAAGCTGAAACGATAGATCTCCTGGAGAGCAAGATAAACTCTCCCTCACATTCTAAATAACGACAGGGAGGTGAGGAAGAGAACGAAATAAATCAACCTTCTCCAACTGCACAACTTAAAAGGGATTATGCTCAGAAGCAAGAAGAAGGCAGGGATGCCGTCTCCTTATCAGGCACACGGCTGCTCCAGACACAAACAGAACTCTTGGCAGGCATCCTTCTTCCCCATCGTTGGGGGAGGGGGGAATGAAGTCTTAATCCGCAAAGGTCAAACTCATCCTCCTTAAGTACAATCAAGCCGATGCTGTTTTTCCCTAATTTCCAGGAAAGAACAGTCCCTTCCGTGAGCTGAGGTACAGACTAGGGTTCAAGAAATGAAGCTCATAAATCTCCAATTTGCTGGCGTGACCCAGATTTCCAATCCTCCACCATGGAATCCAACCAGGAGTCTCATTCGGGACTCAGGAAATATGCCCACTGCACTCCAAGGCAAAGGAAGCTCCAGGATAAGTTGGTTTTGCAATATGAGTAAGGAAGGCCCATCTCCCTGCCTCTGACAATCACCACTGGACGTCACGGATTGAGCAAACAAGTAAGTACTTGACAGAGATGATCTCATTTAATACTCACACATGCCCATGAGGTGGATAACTCTGTTATCCCCAACTCTGCTATCCTCAACTTACAAATGGAAATGGAAGCTCAGAGGGGCGAAGACCCAGAGTCACAGAGCCTGTAAATGGGAGAGCCAGCTGACCCCAGGCTTGCTCTCCAGCTGGGGGCCTTCCCACACTGGCGTGCAACCCTGTTTCTTCCTTTCTCTGCTACCCCGCTTCCCTCCTTTACAGCTTAGGCTCCCTTCTGCCCACCTAACAAGTCCCAAATCCCCAGGGAGGGTTAAGAGAAGGTGGGTGCATGCCCAGGAGCCCCTTACCCCCTAGGCTCCTGTGTCATCTCATATCACCTACTCCCAGCTCCAGAAATGCAGCCCAGCCTCTCAAACAGCCCATCCAAGAAGCGGGCTTCCTAGCATAATATTTTCCTCCCACAGAACGTGAGAATAAAGGGCTCTTTGCTTGTCTCCTGAAATAACTGGCTCTCACCATAAAGCAATCTTCTGCCCAGTAAAAATATTTCTGTAAAACTTGGTAACTCTATCTGCAGTTCCTTTTCTGAAAGTCAAAAACCTTGGAGAGTGAAACATGGCAGGGACAGACTTTATGACAAGCTCATGAAGTCATGTCTCCCCAGAAATTTCCTCCTTAACCCTGTGATTAATTTGCTGTTAACCACAGGGGTTTTGTGTCTTAATACTCTCAAAGCAAAGCACCAGTTTGCATTTCTACAGAACAATACCCACCACCTGCGACCTAGTGTCCAGCCAGGTGGGCAACAGAACCACTGGCTGGGGCTCAGGGGCCAGAGAGGACTCTGCTGAGATTAGGGACCTCCACCAAGCAGACATCATGCACAGGTGAGCTGTCACCTGTCCATGGCCTGACCATGGCCACGCAGGAGGCACAGTTTATAAAATAAGTGAGAGGTGTCCTAAGATCAGAATGGAAAACCGCTCACAGCTAACTCAAACTCACCCCAAGATGGCTGGATAAGTCATTGAAATCTCCTTGGCCTTAGTCTGCCCATCTGGAAATGGAAAAGAATCACTCCAGGGAACTCTTGAGTGAACAAAGATGTTCTCTCTGAACCTCTTCATCCATCAAATAGCAACCAAGCCCCTTCCAGATGCTGCCTTGGGTCCCAGAGAGATGGCTTGGGTTCACTGGGAATCAGCAGCTCCAGAGAGGTCTTATCGGACTATTGAGTATGTTTACTGAGTGCTGACTGCATGCTAAACCTTAAATCACAACACGCATTATTTCGTTTAATCCTTGAAATGACTCCAAGAGATGAATGCTTTTTCCCTTCATTTTACAGGTAAGGAAATTAAAACCCAAAGTGAATACAGTTCAGTACAAACCCAGATCAGAAGTCCAGGTCCAAAGCTGTGTGCCCCCCTGGAGTAGAGAAGATCCATATAAGAAAAAAAAAAAAGTTAAATGATGAGGTTTTTAAAACATTCATACAAACTCAGGCAGCAGTTCTTAACCTGGGGGCTACAGGTGCCCTGAAATTAGGGGTCAAGGTGTAAGAGCACTTATTTAAGGAGAAAGACACCATCTGATATAGCAGATTCCCAGAAGCGTCTTATTACCTATCCCCTGAGGGTTAAGGATCACCTAATTATGTCGTGTATGGATGTGAGAGTTGGACTGTGATGAAAGCTGAGCGCCGAAGAATTGATGCTTTTGAACTGTGGTGTTGGAGAAGACTCTTGAGAGTCCTTTGGACTGCAAGGAGATCCAACCAGTCCATTCTAAAGGAGTTCAGTCCTCGATGTTCTTTGGAAGGAATGATGCTAAAGCTGAAACTCCAGTATTTTGGCCACCTCATGTGAAGAGTTGACTCATTGGAAAAGACTCTGCTGCTGGGAGGGATTGGGGGCAGGAGGAGAAGGGGACGACAGAGGATGAGATGGCTGGATGGCATCACTGACTCGATGGACGTGGGTTTGGGTGAACTCCAGGAGTTGGTGATGGACAGGGAGGCCTGGCGTGCTGTGATTCATGGGGTTGCAAAGAGTCGGACATGACTGAGCAACTGAACTGAACTGAACTGAACCATGCTCATCACAGAGAGGCTAGGAGCTTGAAAGGAAAGCTATGACTCATGGGGGCTGCATGGAGGAGCCCCCCTTCTAGATTTGCATGGCAAACCACTTATGCTCTTCCAAGAGCCAATGGCAAGCAATGGTCCTCCCCAGATAGCTAGCTAATTGTCAGGCTGCCTCATCCCCACCCACGCCTGCCAGCTGCTGAGTGGAGCTGCGGTCAGTGCGTTTTACATGAAGCACAGATGTTGGTTCCGTCCACCCACTGTGCATTCTGCAGTCTTCTTCTCATAGGTGGTTTTCCTTTAGGGAACCACCCACCCCCACCATCCCAGACCTTGAGGTTTGTGGGGAGGGGGCTCTGATCCCAGCCCCCACTCCAGGGTGGCCATGTGACCCAGAACTGGCAGAAGCAGAGGGTTTGGTTCTGGGATGGCCATGGGATCAAGTCACAACTACAGGATCCCAGCCTAAACTTTGGTCGAAACTATCTTCTAGTTGGAGATGGAAGCCCAGACTGCTAGGAGCCAAATTTCCACCACCTGAGGGAGAGTCAGCCCAAGAAAGAAGCTGACCCAAAAGAAACCAGAGCTGAGAGCAGAAGCTGCCACCCTGGGACAGCTGGATGGAGCTCTAGGACCCAGCTTTCCTGAATTTGGATTTCCCTAGTGGCTCAGATGGTAAAGAATCTGCCTGCAACGTGAGAGAACTGGGTTTGATCCCTGGATCAGGAAGATCCCCTGGAGGAGGGCATAGCAACCCATTCCAGTACTCTTGCCTGGAGAATCCCATGGACAGAGGACTTGGATGGGCCACAGTCCATGGGGTCACAAAGAGTCAGACACAATTGAGCGAATTCAATTCACCCTCCCGACCTCCCCATTGCAGAGGTCAATAAGATGCCTCTGTAGGAAACAGCTAAGATAGGCTTAAAATTCAAAGGGTCCTGACTCATCCACACAGAGAAAGGTCACACCTACTTAGCCACAAACCCCCATGAAGCTTCTGCCCTTGTGAATTTTGAAGACTCTGGCTTGGCGGGGGGCGGGGGGCGGGGGGAGGGCAGGACTCTGGCTTTGCCAGAAAAGAAATAGAGGGCTTGGTCGGGGAGGGACCCCTAAAGGCACTACCCTGAGTCCATCCCAGCCCCACATCCCCTTCCAGCTACTGGCATCTCTCTCCATCTCTTCCAGAAAAGCGTATCCCCAGAGCTGTCTACGTGTGCTATTTTCTCATTTCTCCTAAATGTATTGGCTCTTTGAAAAATACAAAGTGGTACTTCCTCACTGGGGGAAAAAAGTCAACAATGTAAAAATGTATAATGTGAAAATTGAATTCCTTCTCTCCTCACCATCTCCCACCACTGCACGCCTCGGGGAAACAGAGTTTGACAGTGTATTATTCCAGTTCTTTCCATGTACATCAGCAAATATATAGAGACACAGGCCTGAACAGACGTTTGTATACTGCAAAAATCAGGGCCACTTTATTCTGATGTTTTGTTCTCGCTTTGCTCATTCAACAGCATCTCAGGGCCTCCTTCCTATCAGCATGTAGCCCTCATTCAACCTGATTTTACCAGTTGCAGAGAGATCCTGAAATGGAAGGGCTACACCACTGTCTACTGGCCTATCTTCTGGTGATGGATATTTGAGTTACTATAAGTGTTCCTTCTTTCAAATAATGTAGCCATGGATGTTCACACATGTACGTGCTTCTGCTCCCGTGCAAGTGTTCCTCAGTCCCTTCAGGACCCATGCCAGTCTCACCTGCGCTATCATTCCACCAAGACAGCTCCTGCCAAACCGGCTGGGACCACCAGGACCCAAAGTCCAATGGACACCTTTTCTTACTCAGGCTGTCAGCAGTTTCTCTCCAGGAGACCACATCCTCCCTCCCGGTAAAATACTCTGATGGCCCCCAATCTATCCCAGCTGGAGCTTCTCTGGTGGCTCAGATGGTAAAGAATCTTCCTGCAATGCTGGAGACCTGGGTAGGATCCTTGGGTCAGGGAGATTCCACTGTAGAAGGAAATGGCAACCCACTGCAGTATTCTTGCCTGGAGAATCCCATGGACGGGGGAGCCCAGTGGGCTACAGTCCATGGGGTTGCAAAGAGTCGGACACGAGTGAGTGACTACACTTTCACTTGTACTTTTCTTTCATTCCATCGCATCTCCCAGTACTTATGTCCCTGTGTAGTCCCTTTCCCTGAACCTGGGCTGAACCTGGGACTAGCTTCAACAAAGAGAGTGTGACACTGCCAATTCTAGGTCTAAATCCTTGAAAGGCCTGGCAGTTTCCGCTTTTGCACTTGCAGGAACTTGGCCATCATATGAGAAGTCTGACTGCCCCGAGACTGCCATACTATGAGGAAGCCCAAGCCAACCCTGCAGTGAGGCCACCTGAAAGAGAACCGAAGCCCCAGACATGAGCCAAGTGGACCTGTGGCAGCTGGCCCCTCGCTGTTGGAGCCAACCCAACTAGGCCACAGGGAGCTGGAGATTAGGTGTCCCTGCCAAGCCCTGCTCAAACTGCATAATCTTAAGCAGATCACAAAATGATTAAGTCACTAAGTTTTGGACTAATTTGTTACACAACAAAACGTAACCTAGACATCCGTCTTTTCTTTACTACATTCTGAGAGGAGGAAGTAAAGGCCAGGAGAGGTCACAGCAGACACCTAATGGCTAAGCTGGGCTCAGGATTCCCCAAACAGTGTTCTGTCCAGAAGGATTGAGTTTGCAGGATGCAGCTGCTGCTTGTCATGCTCAGAGGCTGGTTTCTAAGGTCAGAGGACATGGGACCCCCCAAGGGCCCTCTTCATGCCCTAAGCAAAGGGAGTGGGTGTACAAGACAGCAACCATGGAAATCCTGGGAAATCTGTTCTGACCAAACTGTCAACACACCAAAAAGCCCTGATGTCAAGAAAGAGAAATTAGGCTCAGAGAGGTTAGGGAACTTGCTCAAAGTCACACAGCCAGTGAGAAGCAGGGCTAGGTCCTGAAACCAGGCATTCAAACTCAGAGTCTAGACCAGTGACCAAACACCAGTGTTTTCTAACACTTATAGTGACCCACAATAAGAATTATGCTTTATAATGGGCCTCCATATATATGGGTTTGGGTATAGATATGCATTTAGATATAGACACATCTGGGCTTCCCTGGTGGCTCAGTTGGTAAAGCATCTGCCTGCAATGTGGGAGACCCAGGTTCAATCCCTGGGTTGGGAAGATTCCCTGGAGAAGGAAATGGCAACCCACTCCACTACTCTTGCCTGTAAAATTCCATGGACAGAGGAGCCTGGTCCATGGGGTCACAAAGAGTCAGACAGGACTGAATGACTTTACTTTCTTTCTTTTTATAGACATATCTAGATCTATGTATCTATTTATTGGTATGGACATCCATGTCTGTATATCCATATCTATTTACCATCTATAGACATGCCTGTCTATGACTAGGAACTAAACAGAAAGTAACACAAAGCAACATTTACTATTACTACACAGGATGTTCTCTCTTATTTTTGTTTTTGTCTATTTCATTTTTTTTAATACTGGTCACTACATAGATTTCAAGAGCCATGAATGGGCTTATAAGACACAGTTTAAGAAAAAAAAAAACTCACCTATAATGAGTTAAGACAGCTCTAAAATCAGACTGCTCTGAATTCGAATCTTGCTAGAGCAAGATTTCACTTCCAAGTCAAGTGACTTTGGGCAAGAAGGCAGATTTCCTTAAAATCTGTTTCCCCAGCAGTAAAATGGGATAATGGTAGTACCTGCCTCATAGTGGGGCTGGGAGAACGGAGTAGTAGTGACAGCTCTTGGCCCAGGGCCTGGCATCATACAGATGCTCAATGCTGCACCCATGGCTCAGCACAGGGCTCAGCATGCAGCAGGCACTTAACAACCACACTGAAGCTGCAGCCACAGAACCCCAAGTAAGGAGGCCTGTACCCAAGACTGGCTGGGGCAGTGGGTTCCTTCAGATCTCCAGGACAGGGGAGCAAGAAAAGTGCTCCCAGCACCCACTTAGAAGGCACTTCCTCCTGGTTTGTAGTAGTTCTCTGACATCATCATTTTGCTTTTGAAATCTATCTAGATCCCTGGGGGAAAGAAGGCTAAAACAAGGTCAGGGTCAAAAGCTGCCCTGTAACAAGGTACCCCAAAGTAGCACCCTCAAGCCTACTCAGGTGGAGCTGCCATGAGTCAAAGCCTGCGTGAGAGCCCTCCCACCCCCAGCCTGCGCAGGCCACTGGAGTAAGAGACACATGTGGGAGGCTCGGGTCTTCCCCAGCCTCAGTTGTGGCCTGAGGGTGGCCAGGCCCATCCTGCTGACAGGCACCATTTAGGCTCTGCGCCACCCTCTCCAGGGCCCCAGCTCTGTCCTCAAGCTCAAGGCTGGGGGCTTGGGCAGCACATGGCAGACCAGCCAATCAGCTCCAGGCTTTCGTGGGACCCAAGGTTCTCCCCCATCTCGCACTCAGCCAGAAGGAAGAGAATCTGGAGGGATCAGACGTGAATAAAAAATAAATAAAACTGTGGAAGATTTGCAGCAGGAAGACAAGGGCTCAAAACAATTTGCAACACATAGTATCCCCCACCCCCCCGCAACCCCCAAGTGCTACCCTGTGCTGGACCTTTCATTTCTACTTGAACATCTCAGGGACTGGGCTGTCCTAAGCCGGACACCAGAAGTGGGTTAAAGACTCTACTCAGCAATCACGCCTTGTGGCCTTTGCACTTCCCAAAGCCTTTGTCTGAGCTGTTTTTACCAAACCTTTCATCACCTGGCTATTTACCCTTTTGGGACTCAACAACGTAGTTCCCTAAACCAAAGGAGAACCCCTCCTCATTCTCTCTTACCACGCCCTGGTCTTTCCCTTCATCACATGCAGTGCACATTTGGGTGAGCAGCCACTCACCACAAGACACAGCTGCAAGAGGAGGGGCGACATCTGCTTTGTTCTCCCTGATTTACCAGAGTGAATGCATTTCACTCTCTGAACGACTCCACAAGGTAGGAAATTATGACCGCCCAGTCCACAGATGTGAAGGCTAAGGATCTGCAGTAAGCCATCAGGTAACCCAGGGCCACCCGGCTGGGACAGTTGGGAAGTCTGATTCTCAAAGCTCTAAACATACTCCTGACACCTACTATGGGCACACTCTGGGCGTTGGTATAAAAGGGGGCACAAACCACATCTACACTGTACTTACCCCACCTGCCCTCCCATCCTTCTCTCTACCAACTGAAACATACTATCCATGACTCCCCAGCTCCCAGCCTTGGCTTGGGCTGTACCCTCCACCTTGGAGGCAGCCTGAATCCACCCTCCCTGGCTGGGCTCAGGAGTTTAACTTGCTGAGCCTGTCTTCTCAGCTGTACACAGGGGAATAATACATGTAAAGAATGCATGTACAGTATAAGGCACTTTAATACCCACTTGTATGTGCTATTATCCCTCACACAGTCATACCCCACCAAAATCTTGTAGGTTTAAATCAACAGTCACAAGCCAGGCCATATCCAGCTGTCTGGGTCCACCCAAAAGAGTGTTTTTGAAAATTTTTATGTAGTTGACGATAATTTTTTAAATTAGAAAAATTTCACATAAAAATCCAGACGGCTGGATTCTCTTAATGATCAAAAGATGTGGCAACACCAGGCCACATTCCCACATGACAACAGCTGGCGGGGGCTGAGGGGCGCTGCTGCCTGGACACGGCACATGTACTCCCCAGGGCGTCCGAGCCCTCCCCATCTCCCAGGTGTCTCCCAGCCAGCCTGATGCGTTGGTGAATATGACTTCTCTGGTCCCTGCAGGTCCTTTAGATTCTGACCCCTGGTCTCAGCCTTACCATCCTTAGAGCTGTACTGACATGCCGTGTCTTCCAAAAACACCTCCTCCAATCTCTATAACCCTGTGTCTCTTCCTGGTTTTGTAGCAGTGAGAGCGAACTTACACAGTTACGATCCATCCCATATTACAACCATTTTACAGTTTGAGTCCTCACAGCTGCCCTGTGAAGTAGACACTATTATCATCCTCACTCTACAGATGAGGAAATACAAGCACAGACTTGCTTAGTCTATTTCATCCCCACCCTCATCCATTACCCGCCCTCCCCATCCCCCACCCCCACCCCTCACCCCCCCCCGTCCTCTGTTGCTCTGTGCCCTTAGGAAGATAACCTTGTGGACCCACTCACCAGGGCTTCCCAGTCTCTGGCTTCTGAATTCAGCTGCCAATGGGAGGGCCCGGCAAGAAACTGGAGGATGCCAGGAGATGGGGGTGGTGTGTCTCTCCTGCACCTCCTCACTACGTCTGTACCATATCTCTGACTGCAGTTAATCCTCCATCTTTATAGCTTCTGCCTGGCCTCCACCCATCCTCAGCTGTGATTCCTACAAGGATCCAATCCAAAATATCCAACACATCCTCCCTGGCCCTTTCTGCCCTTGCGGGGTGGTAACAGCTTCCTCCTATTGCCAGGGACCCACCAGACACTGGGTACCTCAAGACCCCATGAAGGCTCCCTGAATGCTGCCCATACCTCTGGAAGCTAATTTCACTTAGACTTTCCAGGGTGGCTCTGTTTCCCGCTAGATCTCTGACAGAGGTTCGACACTGTGCCCAAGCTCCCACAGGCGGAAAACAGCACAGCAGGATCTGAACCCAGGACACTGGGCCGCAGAGTCCTCACTCTGTAACCACCCCCTGACACCACCTGGTGTTCTATTCTACTTCTCCCAGTCCTTCACCTACCTGTGGGCCCCTCAAGAGTCCCCTGAGTGGCCCTTGAGAACTAAGCGCTGTGCCTGGATCGAGGCAGACCTTCCAGAATCTCTCCCTCAGCCCGTAGAATTAGTCACTTGATTCCTCTTTATCCTCTGAAGTATTTTTACAAGGGAGAGCCCATCCTTCCCCACATTCCTTCTTCCCCTAGATCAAAGGGCTTACCTCTGTCCTGCTGGCCCCTCACACAGGGCCCCTCACACACTTGTCTCTCCTCTAGACAAAGACCAAGCTCCATGGCATGGCTGAGAAGGCCCCCAGGCCCAGGCCGTGACCCCTCTTCAGCCAACTGAACTTCGATCAGTATCTCAAACAAACTGCCCTCTTCACTATAGGGCTTTCTCACATGTGGTGGGTCAGCCCAGGAGACCCTCATGTGGCCGTTACGTGTTCTCTCCCCTTGCCTCGCTCAGCACTACCCCACTCCCTATGCAACTCTGGGCTTAAATCACAGCTCCTCTGAGACCACCTGTGACCCTGGGCCAGTTCGCACTCTCTGCTCTAGACTTTCCGAGTGTCTAAAGAAAGTCTTTCAGACTTTCAGAGAATGCCCAGAACATTCTCTAACATTCCCTAAATACTGTCATTATTCAGGAGATAACTTTTCAAACATGAGCCAATCAAACATGAATATTAATGCAAAGTAAAGTATTAGCAAATCAAATATGTGCTAAGTTGCTTCAGTTGTGTCCGACTCCTTGTGACCCTCTGGACTGCCAGGCTCCTCTGTCCATGAGATTCTCCAGGCAGGAATACTGGAGTGGGTTGCCATGCCCTCCTCCAGGGGATCTTCCTGACCCAGGGATCAAACCCACATCTCTTATGTCTCCTGCATTGGCAGGCGGGTTCTTTACCACTAGCACCACCTGGGAAGCCTAGCAAATCAAATATAATAATATTTTAAAGCAGCAGTCTAGCACGGCAAAGAAGGATTTAGTTTAGGAATGCAAAGAAACTTAAACTCTAGGAAATCTGACAATGTAAATCATTCATATAAATCAACATTATATTAGCAAAGAATCATCAGCTCCATCAATACTCCAACAGCATTTGATAAAATTCAATAATTATTCCTGGTTTAAAAAATCTTAGCAAGTCAGGAGATAAAGAAAGCTTTCTTAATTAATTAAACAATGAACATCATACTTAATAGTTATGAATCAGTCAAGGATATTCTAACCAATGCAATAAGATAAGAAAAATGGATGAGAGGCAAAGATGAAAGTTCAGTTTCACTAAACTCTAAGTTCTATGAGGCAGGAAGTATGTTCTATTCCTCATAATTTCCACAACATCCTAACCACACTCAAAAATCTGTGGAATGAACAGCCACCCAGATTAGGTCTGATTCTCATTAAGTGTTCTCAAAGCACCCAGAACCTCTCCTTTGAGGCATAAATCACGACTTAGATTGTGTAATTTGTTTTTACAAACCCTTTTCTTTTCCGACTAGAATGTAAGGTCCATGAAAACAAGGACCATGCCTACTGACAGGGCAGATGTATACCTGGCATAAAGTAAGTACTGAATTTCTGTTGCACAGATGCATAAACGACTTGAATAGAATGCATTCAATACATAGTTTCCAAATTGCAATAAATGTAATAAATTTTATCCTACTTCTCAGCTAGAAGATTCGAGGCCCAGAGAAGAGAAGGATGCTTCAGCTGATGCCACACACCACTGTGAAGCCCACCCATTACCCTGGGTTCCTCTGAAAGGTGTCAGCCACACATAGGCCACAGCCCGCACAGCTCAATAAGTAAGGAAAGTGAAGCCCAACGCAATTCTTGGAGCCCTCAAAGCAAACACACATCCAGGACACACCCCGGTGGGCAGAGTCACCTGGTAAGAGCTCCTGCGTGCTGCCTTGCTGGGGAGAAAGATGACTTCAGCAGAGGGACCTGAGGCCTCCCTGGAAAAGCCCTGTGACAAGTACCACATGGATAAACAGCCCCCTCTGCTTTCCTGGGCAGTTATTAAAGAATTACTTATGTCTCTGTAAACGCTTGTTTGGAAAAGGTTCTCCACCCCACCTGGGCTTGGCAGGAGCGGCAGCATCACCAAACCTGCCCTTTGGGGAGTGATCAGCCTTTTCCTCCAGCTCCTGAACGAACTCGGCCATTCTTCATGTGCAGAGTCTGAAGTGAGCCATAAAGAAGCAGGCAGCTTCCCAGGATAAACGGAGCACGGTGACATCAAAGACTGCCTTCCAGATTAAACAACCAAGGCCTTCAGCTCTCTCTGGCGTTTCTTCCAGGATATTCTGGGCTCCTGCCTCAGTTCTCCCTTGGATGGAATGGCAGATATTTTGTTTGTGAGAGTCTGAATTTTTTCTTTCCTCGGGGAGTGGGGGAAGCGAGGGGAAAGGAGGGGGAGAGAGAGTGAGAGGAAGAAAAAGAATGTCTGTGAGAGACAAGAGCCACAAAAAGAACATGTGTGAGTAGAAAAGAGAGCGGGAAGTCAGGGAGGCAGCCTGAAATGCCTGCTTTGGAATCCAACAAGTGACCTAAAAATTCCAAAGTTGTGAACCTTCAGTCACAGTGAGTGAGGTTGCAAGAACCCTCGAGCAAAGAGGATTGTGTATGTGTGTGTGCTAAGTCGCTTCAGTCGTGTCTGACTCTGTGACCCCGTGGACTGTAGCCCGCCAGGCTCCTCTGTCCATGGGATTGATTCTCCAGGCAAGAATACTGGAGTGGGTTGCCATGCCCTCCTCCAGGGGATCCTCCCGACCCAAGGATCAAAACTGTGTCTTTTATATCTCCTGCTTTGGCAGGCAGTTGTTCTTTACCACTAGGGCCACCTAGGAAGCCCATAAGGAGGATTGCGGGGTCCCTGACTCCCCAGGGCCCACAGATCTCCTTACGGGCTCCTGCCCCTTGCTTGCCCAGAGGGTCACAATGCACTCCTCTCCCTCAGACACATCTGGTGAACTGAGGCAGGAGACCCTCTTCCCTCCAGCACAGGCTCACAGCAATTCTGCGGTAGGACAGGCTCCCCTGGGACTGGCGTGTCACTACACCCCTTGGCCCTTGGGATGCCTCCCTCTGCCAATCCCATGGCTCAGGCGCCACATCCCACCCACAGCTGGGCTTCTGACCTTCCTCCCACACAGGGCAGCAGAGGCCACCCCTCACCCAAACAGCTGGGGCAATGCCCCCCAGTCGCTGGGCATGACACTGCATGGTCTACAGAGCGTGCTGGTGTCTGGACCAGCAGGCTGGCTGCCAGGCCGGCTCCACCCCACCCACCTGGCCAGAGGGAAAGGGAGCTCACATGTGCCAAGAACCACTAAACTGTGGGGGGATTTGTAAAATCTAAAATTTGTAGCAAGAGCAAGCACCAGAGAGGTTCAGACCCCACAGGATGCACAGCCACTTGGAGCCCACAGTCCCTTCTCGAGGGCTCAGCTCAACCATGGACACTAATGTGCTGAGGCCTCCCCCAGCTCCTGCTGCACAAACCCATCCCGTCTTTGCACACTTCCTTCCTCACTGGCCCAGTGTCTCACGAGTGTCAGTGTCTGCCAATGCACCTGTGCACACGCTTATTCTTCATCTCCTTTATTAGACTGGAAGCCACAGGAGGACAGGCACCACTTCTCTGTGATCTGCCACTGCAGCCTCAATGCCTGTCTTGGCTAGGGAATTCATAATTAATAACAATTCATTATTGATCACAGTGGATGAACAGCTGAGAGACTGGAAGAAAAGGCCTAATTACAGTCTGTCATTTATTCCTGCTTCCAGCTTTACCTGGCCGGAGTAGGAAGAGGCAGTGATGGTGACCTAATCCATCTTCACTCTTCATTCATTCACTGAGCAAATTTATCATGAGAGCCCACCACACGCCCCGGGACTGCCACAAGGAAGATAGATTCCTCAGGAGGTGATTCTTCCTTTGCTGACCGCTCAGCCTTGTTGCTTTAAGGCTTCAGAGGAACAGTCTGGCCCCTGAGCCCAGTGCCCAAGCTTCCTGGTATGAGGAGGAATACGCTCTGTCCAGTCATCACCCACATTATCGCCTCACTCTGACACTCCCACAGGGCGAGGGGATTAAACATTCCCCAAGTCTAGAAGTTTGTGGGACATACTGCGGTTGTCTCCTGGTTTAGCTTCCCGCTGAGTTTACGACAGTCTGCACAAGGTGTGAATGTAGAGTGTTTATTCCTGAGTTTGAGGGAAAGCACACACATAACAGCCTGACTCGGGGAACCAGAGTCCTTCTCAAGGACAAAAAGGTTTGTAGGGAGGATAAGACACTCCTCGAAGCCTCTACCAGAGACCCCGTCACAGAGACGCATTCATGTATCCAGAATGACACCTTGCCCACTTTCCACCATTCTGAGGGACCCAGACCTACTGGAAACCAGAAGCTGGCATTCTGCCCAGCCCCAGCTTGCCCCTGCTCTCCTCCCCATCCCCCACGGGTGCAGAAAGCTGCCAGGTGGAGCTATGAAGCTGGCCTGGGTGCCACAGGCAGAGGGCACTCTCTGTGGAGAACTCAAAGAAACCAGTGAGTGGAAGCCCAGACGCCTCCTCTAGCCTCAAAGCAAATCATCTTTTAATTGTGAAACACCAAATATTTAATTTATGCTCTACCTCAAATGTCAAGTCCACCTCCCGGCACATAGCTTTGAAACCACGTAAGGAGGCCTAACACTTTCCATATGGTGAAGACATGGGGCCTTTTAATTGTGCCAACTGGTATCATTCAAGGGTAATTCCCCTGGAATCCAGCACTCAGGCAGCAGCTGGGCCGGCCTCCAATCTCATCACCCAGCCCGATACATCCCCGCAGGCTCCCACCATGCCTGCGCCCTCCCAATCTCCCCCAAATATCAAAATGCACAGGGTGCCCCTAATCAAATTACCAAACCGCCTGGCAGCCACCTTTGATCCAGAGGCAGGCTTGCCTGCACCAAAGTGCTCAGCCTGTTTTCTTCAGGCGACTTTGCCATAAAAGAATGAAAGGGCCAAACTGGGGGTTGGGGGAGGGGATGGTCTTAAATCCGGAGGTCAGTGTGCATATATGCACACGCATGTGCACGCTACAGGAGTGTTCATAGACATGCAGATTCTGCTTCCCCAAGTGTTCTCCTATCAATATCTCTGTGTCCATTTACTCCATCCATCTACTAAACTTGTTAATTTTAACCATTATATCTTCCAGATCCAACGTTTCCAATTGCTTTTCTTTTGTTAATGCCTGTTGCTGCTTCATGCTTCTAATATCATCCTTTATCTCTGAGATTATTATGCTTACTTCAGTGTCTAATTATCTAGCACACAGTTGCCTGGCATACAAATTGTTCACGTATCATTCACCTTCTATAGAACTCATACAGCTTGCATGTCTCCTTATTTTTCTCCTCTGAGCTCATATTCCCTTGAAGCTCATCATGTACCACTGAAAGGGCAGATGTCTTAACCTATGTCCCTCCAAATGAGGCTATAAAGTATGGGGGAAGGAAGCCTCTGGTTTCATAATCTGGGCCCCCATCTCCACCTTCCCAGGGCCTCAGGCACCTGCCAGGCTTTCTCCAGGTTCTACACTTTATGAAGAGTTACCTGCCAAAATTCTGCCAGGGATAAGCAGGTTATTACGCCCATTTGGCAGATGAGCTCCTTAAGGTAGACAAAGGTAAAATGGTTTATACAAGGTGACAAGCTATTGTGGCCGAGACTGACCTCATTTATTTATTTATTTTTTGGAAGGGTAGGCATGGGTTAATTGCCGATGAGGTCACCCTCTCACATCCCAAGATCTTGCATGAAACTAAGACCCACCTTAAACACTTACTAAGCTACTCAGACCCCCTCAGGGAGGAAGAGGGCAAGCAGGGGCCCCTCACGCTTCTGCCTGCCTCACCCCAAAGTACTCGGCAGCTGGCCAGCGTGCCATCTCTTAGGGATGAGTAAGTGCGACCCCCTCCAGGCAGATGCTCTGGTGCAGGAAAGTACTAGTAAGTACTCCAGAAAGGGAGAAAACCAGAGTCCACACCAGCTGGCTGGCAATTTTACAGGGTTATGAGGAGGATTAAGATAATGTAAGCAAAATGCTTGACACACATGGGTGCTTAATAAATAGTAGTTATCTTTGCAATAATAATACTGCTGGTTGGATGAGCCAGGAATGTGTCCCCAGCTGCCTTGGTGAAAGGCTGGGTGATGGAGTAGAGACAGAAGCCATTCCCAGGACAGGGACAGGTCTGGGGGGGGGGCTGGGGGTGAAGCTCTGCCAGCGCTTGGAACGAAGCACACTTTGGAGCCCACACCCTCCTACATCCTGATGAGATAATGGAAGAACCTAGAGCCACCCTTTCCGTGCCCCTAGAACTCATGGAAACTAAACAGACCGAGGGTTGCCTACTGCCATCCCATTTAATATCTCAAAGTTAAACTGGGGGCATTCTTTCTCATTCACAATTTTGACCAGTTGTACTTAACATTTTTCTCAGAATTGACTTCAGACTATCTGTTTCAACTTAGCTTCATCCTAAGCAATAATATCCATGAAATCAAGGGTTTGATGTCCCAGCTATTTTATTTTTTCTGGTAAAAAGAAAAAAAAAATGTAACTGTTAAGATAAAAACTACTCCTCTAAGTACTACTTGAAATCACCTCGCAGGCACCCACAGGACAGCCCCACACCTTGGGCTCACCCTGGCTTCTCCCTCGGCCAACTCCACCTCTGCAGGCTCAGGAATGAGGCCAGCAGTTGGGGGGGAACCAGGCGTCCGGGTCCCAGTCACCAAGCACGACTCCCAAGGAGGCAGAGTTTCTCTCTTCTGAATATCCTGGATGGCAGGGCCCACCCTCCACCACCCAACATATGTCACACTGATGGCTCTCGGGCTCACATCTTCAAAAGTGCTTTGAACAAACACTAATGACCCCTCAGCATTTCTCTGTGAGAGGGAGCTGGGAAAGCAGGGGGCAGGCCCCATCCCATGCTGTCCTCAGCTGGGGGAAGAAACCAGGCAACAAAATTCCCGTGACTTCACCAAAGCCACAGACTTAAGCTGGGGCCCCCTCTTCCCCCTCCCCCATTTTCCCCAATGGCAACTTTTACTGGCTCATATCCCTCTTGCTGGGAACACTACTATTTAATTAAAAACGACAGACTTTTGTTTTCCTCTCCTTCCTTCCTTCTCCCTCCCATCCTCCAGGATTGGATGCCAAGGAGACCCACCAAAAACATGCGGGTAACATTTGTTATGGCTTTGAAGATAAAAGTCAATTGAAGTAAGCCCTTGCTGTATTTCAAGTTTCCCCTAAAGCATGGAGCAAGCTGCCTGGCAGTTTAGGAAAGAAAAAAAAAAGGACTGCAAATAAATGTCATTCTGCAGGAATACTTTGTAAAAATAAACAAGCTGAAAAAACCCAAAACTTGATTAATGGAAATCCACTCAGTTGGCCTCTGTCTTGAGCTGCAAAATGCATTTGTTCATATGGCTAAATCGGATCATTTTCATTGGGCTTTAAAGAAATAAGGAGATCAAAAACTAGAAATGGTGGGGGGAAGAAAGGGAAGTTTGTACTTCTGTTTTTAAAGGGCCCTAACTGCAGAGCCCCCTCCCCCCACCCAGCGTTGGCCTTTCCTAGGGGACAGTAGCTTCAATTCTAACCTAGCCAGCAGATGAAAAGAAATGGAGAGGAGAAGGCCCCCTGCTCAGCAGTGTCAGTGTAGGAGGAGATGGGAACTTCCTCTAGATACAGAGGTTATTTCTTACATGCACAAGAGTCACCTATCCACAGGGTCACCTCCTACAACTGACTACACTCAGCCCAGGTCCCACCACCCTAACACACAGACATATATACACACACACACACATCTGAAAACTCCACTGGCCCCTCCCCAACCTATGAACAAGACCAAAGGACTAACCAGACCTGAAACTCAGTCTGTTCCCCTCTAAGTTTAAGAAAAAAAATTAAATGTCACATCAAAAAGTTGATTCATCCTTTGATCCTTGGCTTGCTCGAGTTCCACGCAGACCATCTGAAAGCCCTGTGCAGAGTTCCAGAGCCCATAGGACATCTGTGAACACCAATCCCAGGCCAGGAGCTGCGGCTGGACTCACTCACTCTGCTGTCACACCTACTGCTCCCCTCGGAACAAATCCAGCCACAGGGACTCACTGGGTGAAGGCTGGGGGTGGGCCAGACTAGAGCACAACGAGGCCCTCTCTCTCCTTGTGCACCAAGCCAAGGGGTCTCCCAGATCTCAGTAACCCCCAAGTTCTGCCCCCACCCAGATCACTGCCTGCTCTACTGGGACTCCAAGGCAGTTGGCACTGATGAATGCCACAGACACTTGGAACACATTTGGAGGGCAGCATAGTCCTGCCTTTCACCCAGACTCCCCCAACAGCCTTCCCTCTTCCCTAGCGCAACTCCAAATCCACCTTTGAATGCTGGCCACAGAAACAAGAAAGAAATCAGAGCAAGTCCCGAATCCCTCTAGCACAGACAAGTTCCCCATCAACTGGCCCACCTCACCTAGGACATTTCCCCCCAGGCAGCCCTCTGCTCCCCAACTGGCCCCTCCATCTGTGTCACCAGTAAGGTTCCCCGAGGCAGGGGGTGTGCAGGGTCATGGTGGTGGGGCAGGGGCACCTAAGGGATTTCTGGGCTTATAAGCTGTGCCAAGAGGTGCTAAAAGTTGGCTGGGGGGTGTATGGAGACCCATCTCTGAGGCTGAAAGGGAGGTAAGTGGGGCTCGTACCCGAGTTCCTCTGCCAACGGTGCCCGCCGCCCGCAGCTGTCGGGGTCCCGAGCTGCCACCCGGGCAGCGCTGCCTCCCGATCCACTCCTCGATGCCTTTCCGAGCCCAGGCGGCGCTCACAGCGAAGCTGTCACCTGGGGCGGGGACGACATGAAGCCCCTGAGTCTGGCCCCTAGGCTGAAAGTTACCCGAGAGAGGAGAGAAAGAGTGGGCGAGGCAGAGGCAGCAGGGACCAGGAGGGTGCTAAGAGCTGCGCACGATCCTGAGAGAGGGACGCAGGTAATCAGGAGAAGGGGGTTCTCGAAGCGAAGCCCCGAGAGCAGGGACCTCGAGGTGAGCCAAGAGGGACACGTCTGGGGATCAGGAGAGCGAGCGCCAGAGGCCAGGACTACGGAGAGGAGGGACGGACACGGGGCGAGGGGAAGAGGGACCTGAGGGTCAGGAGAAGGGGCGCAGGAGCCAAGATCTCGGAGTGGGGGCTGACGACCAAAAAGAGCGGAGGCAGGCTCTTGGTGACTGGGCGGCAGTGAGCGCGGAATTGGGGTACCGTAGGGGAGGGGTTGAAGGTCAGAAGAGAAAGTACTGGATAGCAGGGAGGGGGTGGGGGTGGGGGGGCAGAGAGGGGGACACAAAGTGTGCTCCAAGGAGAGGGTTTGTGGGACTGGTGGCTGGAGTAACGGGTGGGGGCGGCCCTGGTAATCAGATCCGCGGGTTAGGCCATTCCGCTGCCGTCCGCGGTGCTTCCCCGTCTAGCTCCCACCCTCCCCCCTGGTCCGTGCCCCGCGCGCGCCTACCTTCCGGGCTCTCCCTGCGCTTGCACACGGCGGCTGCAGGCACAACGCGCGCGGCGGCGGCGGCGGCGGGAGCCGGAAAGAAAGGAGAGGCAGAGAGTTAGCAATCGCGGGGACGAGGGCGGCGGGGGCCAGGGGGCCGGCGCGCGGGCGGGGACACTGACCCGGCTTGGAGTGAAGTTTCCCCATGCTGGGGGCGCGGCTGGAGGGGGCGTCCCTAAGCCATGCGCCCGGCCGGCGGGCCCTGAAGGCTCGCCGCGCCTTGTCTCGCTCTCCTCCTCCCGGAGCGGCCCCGGAGCTGAGCAGAGCCCGAGGCGGCGCCGGGACTCGCTCCTGCCGCTGTTGCCGCGGCCGGACTGACGCCCGGGCGAGCCGAGCCCCCAGCCCGCCGCCGCGGCCCGCGCCTCCCCGCGCGCCCATTGGCCGGGCGCGGCGCATCAAAGGCGAGGCGGACCTCCGAGGGGGCGGACTGGGGGCGGGGCCGGCGGACTGGGGGCGGGGCGTGGAGAAGCGCTTAGGGCTGGACACAGCGCCCCCCTCCAGGCTTCGGTCTTCGACCCGGGCCGGGGGCTGGGGACCCGGGACTGGGGACTAGAGGTGGGGTTGGGTGGTGGAGGGAGGCGGAGGAGCTCTGGTCAGTAGGAATATTGGGACAGACACCTTCTTGGGTCCTGCCCGCTGTAGAACAACTGCTCCTCTCACAAGGCTGCTCACGGCGCTACGTGTTCCCTGCGCTCGATTTTTCCTGGAAGCGGACTGGACTCTGCGGCTCCAATTTAC
The DNA here is from genome assembly GCF_014754425.2 of Oryx dammah. Classification (NCBI taxonomy): domain Eukaryota; kingdom Metazoa; phylum Chordata; class Mammalia; order Artiodactyla; family Bovidae; genus Oryx; species Oryx dammah. Next base: position 45,677,215 of record NW_024070197.1, read on the forward strand.
AGGTGATGAAACTGAGGTCGGAGACGAGATGCTGCTCGGAGCGCCCGCAACGTTGCCCTTTCCCAAGTCTTGCACGGTCGGACTTCGGCAGAAAATGTTCGCTATTCCCCGCCCAAAGCCCGCCCCGCTTCTCCTCCGAACCTCTCTCTAGGCTTTGATTTGGTTGTGCAGGAGAAGCCCCCATTGCGCCTCCGGCCAGCTGTGGACCGAGCCAGCTCGCGGCGGCTACAAGTGTCCAAAAGCCGCGAGTTTCCAGCTAATCGCTCTGTCCTCTCCTCCCGGGCCCGTGGGTGCCCGCCGGGGAGTCGGGGCGCGCTGCCAGCTGTGCGGCCCGGAAGGGGGTAACCGCTGGGTCTTTGATCTTCCTGGGTTTCCGCTCCCCGCTGCAGTTCGCCAGACCCAAGGGCTTGTTTGTTTTGTCTGGGGAGGTCTCTGCGGAGAGGAGGGCGACATCAAGGGGTTCCACTCCACCTTTGTGGTTCTCAGAGAGCACGCCTGCTCTGCTGGGGACACTGGGGGCCTGTTAAGTTCGGCCTGGTACTGGGCAGTCTGGGCGTGGGAAAAGAAAACCCTGTGCTAGGAGAGAAGAAAAGCGCTGCCCCTTGGACTGAGTTCTCTGTGCGAGCCTCCGTTTTACAGATTGTAAAACGGAGGCTCAATTCTGTCCTTTTTGCCAACTCCTTAGAGGGACACTGCCCAATAGAAAGATAATGTGAGCAACATACGTAATTTCGAATTTTCTAGTAGCCACACTTTTTTTTAAGTAAAAAGCAACATTAACTAATTTTAATGTATTTTATTTAACCCAATAGATCAAAAATATTTCAATTTCAACATATAATGAGATGTACATTCTTTGTTTTGCACTGTTTAAAATCTGGTATATTTTACACTTAGACCATAAGTCAACCCAGATGAGCCATACTGCAAGGGATCGATGGCCACAGGTGTTTGGGCATCACAACTCTGCAGCATCTACATGTCTCCAAAGGATATTGGGGCCTGTGTGGCCCTCTAGAGTCATAAATCCCTTCACCCAACAGTATCTTACTTCCATCCTTCAAATTTGCTTTTTACATCCCCTTTTGCAGAGAAATGAAGGCTACTCTTATAAGTACATTAATGCTCACAGCAAGCTGGTTCCATTTGAGGAGTGCTGGGACCACCCCCCCAAAAAAAAATAATTATTGTTCATTTTATATTGCGTTTCTCTATACAGTACCTGGGGCTTCCCAGGTGGCACCAGTGGTAAAGAACCCACTTGCCAATGCAGGAGTCATAAGAGACACGGGTTCGATCCCTGGGTCAGGAAGATCTCCTGGAGGAGGGCACGGCAATCCACTCCAGTATTCTTGCCTGGAGAATCCCATGGAGAGAGGAGCCTGGTGGGCTACAGTCCACAGGGTCACAAAGAGTTGGAAATGACTGAAACGACTAAGCACGCATGAATACAGTATCTACTGTATATCAGCCATTGTCTTAAGTCATGTATAACTCTTACACAACCACTGTCTGATGCAGGCCCGTACTTGTTCTATAAAAGAGGAAACCTACTAGGCTCAGAGAGGTGAAGTCACTTGCCCAAGGTCACACAGCTAGTCAGTGACCTGGTTAGGAACTGAGCCCAATCCTGTTAATTCCATTGCCCATGTTGTTTTTACATTGCCCATGTTGTCCCAACACTGTCCAAACTTAACATTCCACTGTTAGAGACAGACTCGCCCACCTGGAAACAAATACTGATTCAGTGCCAGCTGTGTGACAAGCACTGTTTCAGGCACTTAAGATACGTCAGTGAACAAAACAAAAAAATCCCCACTCTCACGGAACTTGCACTCTACTGGAAGGAAGACTGAGAACAAACATAATCAACGGGCAAATAGTATGCTAAGTTCGCAGGCATCACCAGCTATAGCAGTGGTTCTCAACTGAGGGCAGTTTTGCACTTTGGGGGGCATTTGGGATTGTTTGAAGGCATCTGGTAAGTAGAGGCTAGGATTGCTGCTAAACATCCTAGAATGCACAGGACAGCCACCTGAAAGCCTGACTGATCCAGCCCCGAGTGTCCATAGTGCCAAAGTGAGAACCTCTGGGCAGCAGGAGAATGAACGAGCAAAGCAAGGTGCCAGGGATCAGAAGTAAGAGGGAGGTGGGGGCTCTGCGTGTCTAAATTCCAGTAGGAGCTTTCCTGCAGACCCCTCCGAAGGAAATGGAATTTGGTTGAGTGGGGAGGGATGCTGGATGTCTCTCTCACCCCCACCCCCCACTGGTGCCAGGGTGCATCTAAATCAAAGCAAAACTCGGATCGGTCTTTCTCACAGTGCTCAGAAAGTTGGTTACTTCCTTAAACCGGTCATGGCTTTCTTCCTGCATGAGAAAAAAGTATCCCCTCATCCCCTTGGGAATTTCTTTTTACAGTTCAAAAAGAGATAAAAGCAAGAACTAAAACTCTGCAGTTACCAGCTTTGAGTCTTGAGGGAAGTAAATCCCAAATGTCCAGCCCAGACACAAAGCTCCCCCTCCACCTTCAGCCTGGCCCTTCCCAGCCCGGCAGGCGCCTGGGGCTTCACAGCTATGAGAACCATGACATCCCCACCCCCACCAACCTGGTCCTAGGGGGAGACACAAGAGAGGTGGGCCTGATGCTGAAACCTCAAGCTGTCTAGAGCTCTGAGGAGGGGTGCCCCAGAGGCCACCAGCCCACCATCCACCTGGGATGGCTATTCGCCCTTTGTTAGCTTCTGGCCCCACGACTCGCTGTCTTTTTATGTGTTTTAATAATTTATCTGGCCCACTTCTTGGGCTGTATACTTACAGTGACACATCTTTTTCTTTGAAGATTTCCCATCCTTTGAGGGAGGAGAATGGGGAAGGAAGGCAAGGAAGAGATAAGAGGGAGAGATTATAACAGAAACAGGTTTCATGGGGCTTGAGATTTAGTAAGGCTGGTTTAGGTGAAATCTGTTAGACATGGAGCTGGGAGGTTTAAACACACACACACTCATCACCCTGGTTGGCTGTCCCATGCTTGTCCCCAAGTTAAGCTATCTGGTCCCCTTCAAATGCCACTTCCTGGAAGAAGCCCTTCTTGGCCTTCCTGCCTGAAGAACTCTGACCACTCTGAAGAGTCAAGTTCCCTTCCTCCCTCTCTCTCCACTTAGCACTCCTTATTTTTTAAGGATGGGGCTAAATTTCCCTTCTGGAGTTAGGGCTCCTTGAGTTGGGTTCTTGCCTGACTTGCATGTCTAGATGCAGTACCCAACATTGCCCATAGGAGGTGCTCTATATGAAACTAGAGGAGCCCACCCAGTCCCATCTCTACCTTGTGACATGTTGTGGTCAATAAGAGGGTGCGAGGGCTTCCAAGAATATGAGCTGGGATATATTAAAGAAAAAAATGAATGTCCAAATTTTGCTGGCTCCCCCTAGATCCCTGGAGTTGCTTCATGCCACAGCTGCCTGGTAAGTTTTGGGACTGTGTGTGTGTGTGGAGGGGGTGGGGGAGGTTAGTCATTCAGTCGTGTCCAACTCCTTTGCAACCCCATGAACTATAGGCTACCAGGCTCCTCTTGTCCATGGATTCTCCAGGCAAGAATACTGGAGTGGGTTGCCATTTCCTTCTCCAGAGTATCTTCCCAACCCAGTGATTGAACCCAGGTCTCCTGCATTGGCAGGCAGATTCTTTACTGTCTGAGCCACCAAGAAAGCCTGGTTTGGGTGAGAATAGGAGAGTTAAACTGTCCTGCATGGGGCTTCCCTGGTGGTTCAGTGGTAAAGAATTTCCCTGTCAGTGCAGAAGACACAAGTGCAATCCCTGATCCAGGAAGATCCTACATGCTACAGGGCAGCTAAGCCCACAATTACTGAGCCTGTGCTCTAGAGCCCAGGAGCCACCGCTGCTGAGCCTGCATGCTGAAGCCCATGAGCCCACGAGCCCGTGCTTCACAACAAGAGAAGCCACTGCACTGAAAAGCCTGCACACCGCAGTGAAGAGTAGCCCCCGCTTACACAACTAGAGAAAAGCGCACGCAGCAGTGAAGACCCAGCACAGCCAAAAATAAATAAATTAATTAATTAAAAAAAACTGTCCTACATGAAAAAGTTGCAGGAATTTTCATTATGGCAACCAGGAAAGAGAAGGAAAGAGTGACAAAGCAAACAGTATGAGAAGAAAGTGACAAATAAAAGGGCCCACGAAGGGGCAATCCAGTGAGGTAGGGACAGTCAATCCATTTTCAGGACAGTGAAGACTAAAATGTGATTGGCAGTTGTCATTTGCTCTGCTCGGTGCTGGAATTGCCCTTCATCCCTCCAAACCTCGGCAAAACCCTGACCACATCTCCAGGGTAACGGCACAGGACAGAAGGAAGGAAGCAGAAAGATGGCCCAAACATAGATCATCCATCCATAGGTCATCAGGCCACCATCTTCAGAGTGGAGATGTTCATCAGGAGGGAAAGATGGGAGCAAGAGGGAGCCAGGAGGAACGCCAGCCCCAGCATCAGTCCTTGGAGGTGAGCGGAGGGGCGTCTGGACCAGGGGTACTCTATCCAGGTGTTAGAGGAAAGATACCCCAAGGACAGCTGTTGGTGCCTAAATGTTGATAAAACTGAATTGAATTTTTGTGCTGCTGACAACTCTTGGGTCAAGAGTGTTTTAGCAAGTTCAGAATGCAGGCATCCCAAGTGACCTTGGAGGAGGGAGAAAGACAGCCCAGCCTCAGCATGGCCGGCTCTCCTCCAGTCCCTGCCTCTCTGCTCCTCTCCAGGCCCCTCTGAGAAGCCCTTCCAGCCTCAATACCACTCTGTCTACTTCCAGACTTCTTTCACAAAAGGGAGAAAGAAACTCCCATCTTATGAAGACTTTGTTTTTCAGTAACAATCTGGGCCTAATCCTCATACTCAGTCTGCTCATCCAGAAGACAGAAGGAAGGGCCCAAGAGATCAGTCTTTCCCAAAAGGATGTCCATTGAACACCAGAATCGTGAGATGCTCTTATTACATGAAAGAAAGAGCTCTGTGGGCCCTGGCCTAGCAAAGGGAGACAAGTTCCTCTTCTGCAGAACTTGTCAGAACCTTCAGGGAGTGCCCCAGCTTTGTGAGTCTCTGAAAGGAGGGCATCCTAAGCAGTTTTTTTTCAAAGTCACTGGACTGGGGAACCGTTTCTGGGAAACACAAGTGAAAACGAACATTCATGGGACAGTCTTTGGAAAATGCTAGACTTGGTGTCTTCTAAGTTTCCTTCCAATCTGAAATTCCAAGTGCTAAATCCAGGGACCTAGCCTAGAAGGGCGGCAGGAAGGAAAGTTCAGTGGGGACGGAGCCAGTGTGGGGAGGTTCCCTGAAAGAGTAGTCATGTGTGTTTAATGGTGTGCATTTAATGTGTTTCAGAACATATGCGTCCACCTCCATGCCTCTGAACAGTCAGACATCTACAACACCTGAGACTCCACGTGGGGCTTCTTAAGGCCAAAGCTCGAGGCAAGACGGAAAAGCATCACTGCTGCAAAGCTTGTAGTGTTTGCCTGCCTCACCTACCTTCCCTTCTAGTTTAGCCTCTCCCCCCTCTCCTGTTCCTCCACCACCATCACCTTCTTTTCCTTCCATTTCACAGAGCACAGCTTCAGGGCGGCCCTGTTGCCATGTTGGTACACATGACCTCTTTACCCCCTGGCCACGGCTGATTGGATGCCTAACCCACAAGCTTGACCAATTAGGATCTCTTTGCAGAATTTGACTAGCAAGGCCCAGGGTCTGGGGTCTGCTTGCTGGTGATCCCTGAAGCTGAAAGGCTCTGTAGTTTCCGTAGCCCCAGGGACTGGAGCAGCTGCTTAGGCATCCATGTGGGCTGATGAACAAGCAGAAAGAAGCAGGGGTAGGAGCTGTCGGAGAGAGAGATAGTAAGCCAGGCGAAGAAAGATGTGCAGAGAGACAGACAGAATGTCTTGGTCCCTGATGCTGCCTGTACCGTTAGTTCTGCCTATGTATTTTATCCAGAACTGAGAGATCCTTGGTACCCCTGTCTTGGGCTGGTGTCAAAGAGCCTAGATGAGAGTTCCCTGGAATTAAATGTGCAAATGAATCCCCTGGGATCATGTTAAAATGCAGTCTGGTATGGGACCTGAGAATCTGCTTTCTAAAAAGCTCCAGGATGAGACTGATGCTGCTGGTTTGTAGACTGCATTCAAGACTCTAGAAAGTGAAGTCTTCTCAACAGCCCCTAGTGTTATAGAACTTGCCTCTTCATTGAGTAAGTTGCAGTACTGGGCAGAAGAAGGAGGAAAAGACATCAGGAGAAAGGGACCTGAGAAATAAAGATACTCTCTTTCACCACGTCATTCAACAAAGACTTTTGAGGGTCTACTTTACACCAGGCTTTTATGTTGACAAAACAGACAAATATAAGTCAGTGCAATATTTGGTGTGTCTATGGGGAAAATCAAGAAGGAAAGAGGGAGACGAAATACTAGGAGAAGGGTTGCAATTTTAGATAAAGGGGCCAGAGGGTAGTCTTTATGCAAAGATGTGAAAATTAGGAAGGGAGCCATAAGGATGCCAGGGGAAAGGAGGTCCAGGCAGCAGGAACAGCATGTGCAAAGGTCCTGAGGCAGGGACATGCCAGGAATGTTTTGCAAACAAGGAAGTCGGTGGCTGTGAAGCAGAGAAAGTAGGGAGGAGGGGAAGATGAAATGGGAAGGTGACAAGGCTACACTGTGAGAACTTTGTGGGTGTTGGCAAGAACGTCAGCTTTACTAGAGAGAGATGGCTGCTGTTAGGGGGTTGTGAACCAGAGTGACAAGGCTGCTGAGCTGAGAGCAGAGTGGGAAGACAGGGCTGGTGGAGGAGATCAGGCAGGGGCAAGGAGACCCACCAAGAGGAGACGGCAGCAGCCTCGGCGAGACACAAGAGTGGTTGAGACCAGGGTGCTGGCAGTGGAGGGGGTGAGAGGTCGTGGGGTGAATGTACTTGGAAGTTAGAGGCGACAAGACTAGGTAATAAACTGGCCATGGAGTGGAAGAGAAAGAACCGAGTTAAGGAAGATGCTCAAATGGCCTGAGCGGCTGGGAGGAGGAAGCTGCCACTAACCAAGATGATGAAGCCTACGGTGGACGCTGTCTACAGAGCAGAGAAGCTCGGGACTCAGACTGAACGTGTTCTTTGGAGAGGCCTGTTGGGTATCTGAGCAGTCAGATCAAGTAGGTAGTTGGATCCATTCACCTAGGGTTCAGAAGCTGCAGGCTGAAAGCTACACCTGGGTGTCATAAACCTTGAGAGGGAATTTAAAGCCCGACATTGGATGAGCTCCCCTGGGAATTGAGTGCAGACAGAGAACAGAAGAGGGCCAAGGACAGAACAAGTTTGGGGGATGGCGAGTATCTGCCCATCTCCTGGGAATCTCCGCAGCTCCGCAACCTCTTGACCTCCATCCCGTCTACACAGTTCCCCTCCTAGAGAAGCCCTGCTCAGTAAATCCTTCTCTTACCTGCTCACCCCACCCCTGCCACCCGCCCCCACTCCACAGCAGGCAGGATTCCTGGCTCAGCATCTGAAGTCTCAAAGCAGTTCTTTGTTCAAACCAGCCCTGGAGATAAACGAGACAATGTGTGCGAAGCGCTCCGGGAAGCCGGCTGGGAACCCGTGGAGGCCAGCTCTCTCTGATCGGCACAGCTCCGCACCCTCCCCAAGTTAGCCGTGTCTGGGCCTGTGTCACAGCACCTCGTGCCTGGCACACAGTAGGGGCTTTAGACACGTTTGTTGTGGACAGGAATGACAGCAAATGGGCCCATCTGAGAAGAGGTGATGCTATCTCTCCTTGGACATCTCCCAGAGTTCTCTAAACGCCCCTCCCACGTCATCTGTGTTTCTTCCGACTCTGTGCCCAAGAGAGGTCACTGCCACCCTATGGCTCCCAGCAGCTTTTGGCCATATCACACCTACCCCCAGCCAGAGCAGGAAGGCAGATGGAGGTGTTCATACATCCAGCTACTACTGTGGTCCCTTCCCTCTTAAACCACAGGGCCGAGTATTTTCTCCTCCGCAGAACAGAGAATTCTTCATTTGCATCTTCCAGCAGAGAGCTGGGGTGCATCCTCCACCTGGAGCCTCTTTTGACATCCTCGTCTGCGGACCTCTCTGGGTGACAAGTATCTTTGTACTCAGCCCCCTTCCCCAACCCCTCCCTCCCTCCCTGGGTTCTGACTCTTTCTCACAGGCTTCCGTCTGCACAAAGGGACCATTGAGAGGCAGGCCGTGGGACGCCGCCTTTGATCTGGGGTTCTAATAACGTGTGTATGTTTGCGTTCCAAAACAATGCAGCCGCCTCGCTGGATGGATGGAGGCGGGGGAGGACCAGAAAGTCGGCAGGACGCTTACAGTGGAGGCTGGGCAATGAGCATCAGCTTGCTGGTTGGCACCTTTGGAGAGCACCTCGGCTGAGTCTGGCTGGTGAGGTTACACAGACCAAGACCCTGGCACAGCTGTGCTTTGCCAGATGCCTCTGAGCTCCACAGAGCCAGTGATGATGGGTTCACCAGGGGAATGGGGAAAAGACAAAGGAGGGGTTTGGACAGGTAGAAGAAAGAAGTGAAAGTGTCAGTCACTCAGTCATGTCTGACTCTTTGTGATCCCATGAACTGTAGCACACCAGGCTCCTCTGTCCACGGGATTCTCCAGGCCAGAATTCTGGAGTGGGTTGCCATTTCCATCTCCAGGGGATCTTCCCTACTGAGGGATCGAACCTGCATCTCCTGTATTAAAGGCAGATTCCTTACCATCTGAGCCACAGCGTTGGTGGCATCTGCCAAGGCTAAAAGGGCAGCTGCAGCTCACGCCAGTTTCCATTCAAGGACCCTGAGTTGCTAGATCTTTCAATTTTTCAGGAGTAGCTGCAAATCCATGTTTCTAGGTGAAATCTCCAAATTTTCAAATATTGGCAGTTAGTTCAAAAAAACATATAAATTATGATGTAGGCCAAATGAAACATGCACTCCTGCTGGGATCCTGCCCCTGGGTACCTGCTTCACCCTCTGCTTAGGTAAACGCATCCAGAGAAAATGTACACTGGAGACAGGTGAGGCGGGGGAAAGGCAATGATTCAGACCAGACCCCAGACCCAGGCTCTCTTTAAAAGGGAAAAACAGGGTGATAATGGCAGACTCATGCCCCCTGCCCCCGTGTCCCCCAGACGCCACCCTGCCATTAGCATCACTCCTCCAATCTCTCAGCAAATGGGTACTAAGTCCCTCCAGTGGGCCAGGACTAGGCTGGAAGCAGGAGATGCAGGAATAAATCGGAAAGGACTCCCTCAAGTCCAGGCAAGCAGACAGAAATGTGGCGAGCTAGGCTATGCTGGGGGCTCACTGTTCCCAGGCTTTGTGTGAAGGGTTGTATGCATTTTGTTACCTCACAGGGATTCTCAAGGAGAATAACGGAATTTACCAACCCAGAGGTAAATGACAGAGGCTAGATGGCCCACTGCCTGCTAGTCGAGCTCTTGCATGCGGTCACTACTCTTCACTGTTTCATGGGCTGCAAGATAGGTCTCCCAGGTTTGTGCCACATAACACTTGGTATTGTGCAGTGTATAACTTGTGCAGCTGTATGCGCTAACCCTGTGGTAGGACAAATTACAACAAATTAAGTGTTCATCAAGGTACATATAAAGTCCAAGAATGTTGTGGCCAGGGCCTCTCCTGAGAGCCTTCTTCCCAGCACAAATCTTGGATCTGGAGAAAAAAAAATTCCTCCTTTGCCCAGACCATCTGCCTCCCATGGGTACCTGAGAGAGGCAAAGTTGAACGTAGCACTTCCTGGCTCTAATATTTGCCCTCAGTTTTCCTGTCTATAAATGGGGATTGTAGTTAAGACATAATTCTAACATCCCTGAAACAAGTGAAGCGGGATTCTAGGCTAAACAAGGTAGCTCTGCCTTCCTCACCTGCCAGGAGAGTAAACTTGAGCCCCTATTTACCCTCACTTGCTCCACCTATCAGCTGATAAAGAATCCGCCTGCACTGCAGGAGACCCCGGTTTGATTCCTGGGTCAGGAATATCCGCTGGAGAAGGGATAGGCTACCTACTCCAGTTTTCTCGGGCTTCCCTTGTGGCTCAGCTGGTAAAGAATCTGCCTGCAATGCAGGAAATCTGGCTTCAGTCCTTGGGTTGGGAAGATCTCCTGGAGAAGGGAAAGGTTACCCACTCCAGAGTTCTGGCCTGGAGAATTCTGTGGGCTGTATAGGCAATGGGGTTGCAAAGAGTCGGACACGACTGAGCAACTTTCACTTTCACCTCCATCTATAAACAGTAGACAGCTCCCAGCTCGGCCTGGGCTCTTGGTAAGCTTCAGCCGTCATTAATGTTGCCTAACTCTCATCATCATCATCTCCGTAACCTTCCATGGTTGGAACTGTGCTGCGGAGGGCCATGCCCTCCTCCTGCATAAAGCCTCCCATGGTTCCTGCTGCCATCAGGCATCAGGCCAGCCCTTTCCAAGAACTCACTGGGCTGCGCAGGCCAGCTGACCTTTCGTGTTTGCAACATAAGAGCAACGGGATGGAGCTCCCAGACAGAGTGAAGTGGAATGGGGCCCGCCCAGCCTGCCGCCTTCCATCTGGGCTGCTCTTCCCCCGAGCAGGGGGGCCAGGGCTCCTCTATCCATTGCCCTGGATCGCTTCAGGGAGGGCGCTGGGGAGGAGGGCTGGTCACAACTCATTATCCAAGGTTGGCAGGTCAGTCCTTAAGAAAATGGCACTGGCCTCAGAAAGAAAAGGGTAGAGGAGGGACGAGCTGACAGGTCTGGGAGCCCCACCTGCTCTGCTCCCGGCTCCTCCCCTAGACCCTTAACCTCCTTCTTTGTAGGAGGATGCTCTTGGGGGCCCAAGTGGTTCAAGGGAAAATACAGAGGGCTAGTAATAACCTTTACAAAGCTCCTCAGCCTCACTAAAATCCTGGATAATGGAAGTAAACAGCAATAAGACATTTTAAAAGGTCTTTAATCAAAGGAGAGCTGTAGTCACTCTCAAGCCCAATGTCCCCTTCATACAAGGCAAAGTTTTAAGGCACATGTAACATTCTAGATACTCTTACTTTAGAATGCAACCCACTCCAGTACTCTTCCCTGGAGAATCCCACGGACAGAGGAGCCTGGCAGACTGCAGTCCGTGGGGTCGTGAGAAGTTGGACACGACTGAATGACTTCACTTACTTACTTACTTACTTTAGATGAAGATCATTCAAATGTCGAAAAGACTTAAATGCCAATCAAGCTGCCAGTTTTTCTGTTCTTAAAAACAACTATCTGTAGGGTGTTTCTGGGTGGTCCAGTGGTTAGAAATCCACATTTCCACTGTAGGGGCATGGGTTCAATCCCTGATTGGGCAACTAAGATCCCTCTAGCTATGTGATGCAGCCATACACAAAAAAAATAGGAATAGGGGCCAGCATTTCAAAAGGCAGTGTTGGGGAGCCGTCTTATCTCATATCCTCTTCCTCCTTGAGCTCCAGCATCTGGCCAGCTCATCAGACACCCAAGGGGCCTCCTGAGTCTGTCCTCTTGCTTTGGCCCCTCTCCCTGCTCTCCCCAGTCCAGCCTCCTGCTCATCCTTCAGCCACAGCATGGGTGTCACCTCTTCCTCCACAAGTCAGCTGTTCTCTTCCTGTTTTAGCCCCCAGCTGGAGCCCTGGAGAGTTCTTACCTTCAAGACTTGGTGGGTCCAGCTTGAATCAGATGTCCAACCTCGTGGCCAGATAGAGTTGATTGGCAGCCCCATCTCAATGACAATATTCAATGAGAAGGAGCAAGTCCCCTAAAGTAAGGGGGAAAAGGAGACATTTTCTTACCTAAGGAAGGCAGAATGTCCTCATAACTCCACCCTTCTGATACATGAACTCAAGGCCTGCCAAAGAGGTATTTACCTTCCCTTTATGGATGGGGAGTCTCAAATCTATAGAATGACTTGCCCAAGGTCACATGATCCATAAGTGGGGCCCCTGGGACTCAGCCTCGGAGCATCTGCCTCCATAATTTTCCTCACATCTAATCCCTTTCTTTCTTCAGAAAGAAGAGTAGGATTGGCTGAACACAGACACTCACATTTCCCCAACTCAACTACCTTCTTGGGATAGTCCAGCTCATTCAGAGCCAAGCTCGATCTTTGGAAATGTCTTTGAATGGATGAACTCAACCTCTTGAAACTGACCCCTGGGAAAGCAAAAAGGAATACAACAGAGACACAGGAATGAGAGAGTGAACACTCTGAGAAGCAGGTTACCAGTCGTCCTTGACCTTGAAACACAGGTGACCTGGAGACCAGAAAGGAAAGCTGGTCTAAAAAGAAAAGAAAAGCTGGCTTGGTGAGGAAGCCAGAGGAGGAAAGATACTTTAGTTGAAAAAAGAATAAAAAATATATATATCATACCTGGCCCAGGGCTACCCTCTGAAGCCTGGTCTTGATGTTGAGAAAAATGATTCTAAGATTCTCTCCTGAGAACCATAAGACCTCTCTCTCCAGATGGTCATGGGCTTCCAGGGATGAAGGGAAACCATGAAGGGGGTGTCAGCATCAAGACGGATGCCCTGGGTCAACTGACACTCCTAGAAGGAGACCAGGTGCCACGCTTGAGAGCAAATAATTCATTCTCTGATGAGATGGCAAGAAATTTACTTTTCAGAATAATCAGAAGCCAGTCTCTCTCCTTCCTGACCTGCCCGCAGTACATCCTAGTCTGGCTTCTGCAACCCTCTTCTTCCAAGAACATCCAATGATTTTCCTTTCCTACCTCCTTACTATCCAAATCTACCTGTCCCGTGGCCTCTTCATTAAGTGCTGTACAAGAAGCCCAGCTAATCGGCCTGATGTCACTGGAGTGACTGTAGGTGTCCCGGGTGAAGTTGCCAGTCATCTTTCCTTCCCAAAGAACACACTTAACACATGACAGAGGGCTTGTTCCCTAGGCTGACCTTAGGGTTTGAATAGGGCATGCCAACAATTCATTTCCAGGCTTTCAGGGCGTCCCAATACATCCTTTCACAACCAATAAGGTGCCAGGTCCCATCCATTCTGAAATCTCCCTTTGATCTGCATTCTCTCCCTTCACACTGCCACTGTCCAGGTGTGATTGGTTAAAAATGGCCACACGTGGTTTGTCACTCTCCCTATGGAGCAGAGGTATTTATTTTCCCCCTTGAGTTCGGGCTGGCCCTGTGACTGCTGGACCAGTGGAGAGAAGGAGAAGCGAGCCTGTGCAAGTGCTGGGCCTAGCCTTTAAGAGGATGGGCAGCTTTGTTTTCTCCCACCGGGAATGCTCTCTTCTGGAACATTCACTCCCAGAACCCAGCTGAAATGCTGGAAGCCCAGGCCGCATGAAGAGGTCATACATCTGTGTCAGTCAACAGTGCCAGCTCAGCTTCCAGCAGCCAGCCAGCCACAACCACCAGCCATTGCAGTGCGCCATCTTTGATGTCTACCATGAAAGAGTCCCCGGTTGACAGCAATGCCAGTCAACATCACACGGAGCAGAAGAGCTACCCCACTGGGCCCATTTAACCCTCAAAATCACAAGAGGTAATAAAATGGTCAAGTCACTGAGTTTTCTGATGGTTTGTCTCACAGCGATAAACACCTGACCACCAGAATCAAACTTTCATCTCCCCTGTAGCGACAATTTGCTAACTATCTCCAAGCCTCCATACTCATTTATTCTCGAGGGTTCTTTCCCAAGCCCAGGACTGAGTGTGTCATTCTTCTGAAGCCTTCAACAGCTTCTCATTGGCCATGATAATAGTACTTAGGCCGTGGATTACCAGGGCAGCTTTATTAAATACAGATGTGCCATTGGGATCAGGGTATCAGATGGAGAAAAAAACACGGCTGGTGTGGCAGATTAAATTATTTGTCCATGATTCTTCCTTGTCTGCCTTTACCATGAGCCCTGATGAGCAGAGGGAAGTCTCTCACACCAGTGGGTTTGGCTGTGTAATTTATTTCACCCAGTTGAATGTGGGCAGAAGCAACACTGTGCCAGTTCCAAGACAAGACCCTGAGAGGCGTTGCATATTTCTGCTACTCCCTCTTGCACTGTTGCCGTTCACTGTGAGAGAGTGGGCGCAAGATGATCACCACCCTTTCAGCCTGGGTCCCAACATGAGAGATAGGAACCCAGCCCCCAGCCTGGACCTGACTGATTTACAGAACTGTAGTGAGAAAAATTTGTTGTTCTAACCCTTAGGGGTCACTGGTGACACAGCATCATTGCAGTAAGACCCCATGGACTGCAGCCCACCGGGCTCCTCTGTCCGTGGGATTTTCCAGGCAAGAATACTGGAGTGAGTTTCTATGCCCTTCTCCAGGGGATCTTCCTGACCCAGGAATCAAACCCCGGTCTCCTACATTGCAGGCAGATTCTTTATCATCTGAGCTACCATATCTCAACTAATACATCCAGTGATTCCAAAGCACATCTCTGATAAAGAACCACTGGCCCAAAGGATGAAGTCACAGATGCTTAGACTGGCATTCAAGACGTTCTTCAGTCTGGCTCCCAGTTATCTTTCTGGCCTCATCTCCCAGCTTTCTCCTCTGTAGCCATTCCCTTCTCCAGGGGATCTTCTGACCCAGGGATCGAACCTGAGTCTCTTGCATTGCTGGCAGATTCTTCACCATCTGAGCCACCAGGGAAACCATAGGAATATTTCTCAAATAAATATTGCAATACATAACTTCTAGGCCATGGGCTAAAAAGGACTTTTATTTTTTGTTGTTGTTGTTAATATTTATTTATTTGGTTGCTCCAGGTCTTAGTTGCAGCGTGTGGGATCTAGTTCCCTGACCAGGGATTGAACACATGCACCCTGCATTGGGAACTTGGAGTCTTAGCCTCTGGACCACAAGGGAGGTCCCAGTCTTTTTTATTTTAATTTCCCTTCCTTTCCATTCTCTTAGGTTGGGTTCCCAGAAGCAGATTTCAAAAGAAGAAAATGTGTAGAGTGTTGGGTAGGGGGGCCAGAAAAAGAAGGTGTCAGTTAGGGTACAGATATCCAAGGGAGGATGTGTTATCAAACAAGGATGTGTTATCAAGCAAAGTCCTCCAGAGAGTAGCTTGGGGTCACTCCCACAGAGGAGCTCTGGAGTCACATGAGCTGCGTGAGCTGGGGTAGTGATACTCCCACACTGACGGATGTTGGTTGTTGAGGTCTCTGGTTGCCTCTGGATCAGAGCTCGCCCACTCTGGTTCCAAGACTCTCTTCTTGGAGCTGTCAAGTGGCAAAGCACTTCCAAATAGAAGACTCCATGTGCCCAGCTGGAGTACTGGTTTGACATCCCAGTCTGAGGAATTAGGGATTTTGACCCAGACATATATTGCTCTGTGGCATTTCACCAGCAAGCCCTGGGCTGGGCCAGGCTGCGCACAAATATTAGCCCAAACTCAAGTGGTGTTTCCACTACTCATATTTTGAGGGTTAAGATGCAGGCTGGGCTTTCACAACTGGCAAAATACTCCCTTGCTCAGGCATTCTCCCAGCACTTCCTCAGTGCCTGGGAAGACCTCAGGCCTCACACATTCACAGATGACTCCAGGTTCTGCCCAGCATCAGAAGAGAAGGACAGATCAAGTGGGTCAGGGTGCTGAGGAAAGAGATGCCACTTCCCACCTGGAGCTTAGGGACTGGCCTCAGGGAAGGGTCATTTTTGAGCTGGCCTTGAAAGGATCTGAACAGACTGAACTGGGAAATTATCCTCTGGAAGACTTTCCTTGAATGCTCACTCTACTTCAAGATCTTCTTGTGAATTATCTCTTTTAACTACCTCAACTGCCCTGCAAGGAATATTTATCCTCATTTTTAAGATGAAGAAATTGGGGCTTCCCTGGCAGTTCAGTGGCTAAGACTCTGCACACCCAATGCAGGGGGCCTGGGTTTGATACTTGGTCTCCAACCAGTCCATCCTAAAGGAGATCAGTCCTAAGCGTTCATTGGAAGGACTGATGCTGAAGCTGAAACTCCAATACTTTGGCCACCTGATGCAAAGAGATGACTCATTTGAAAAGACCCGGATGCTGGGAAGGATTGAGGGCAGGAGGAGAAGGGGACAACAGAGGATGAGATGGCTGGATGGCATCACCAACTCAAGTGACATGAGTTTGGGTAAACTCCGGGAGTTGGTGATGGACAGGGAGGCCTGGCGTGCTGTGGTTCATGGGGTCGCAAAGAGTCAGACACGACTGAACTGAACTGAACTGGAAACTAGATCCCACATGCCACAGAAAAAGACGCTGCATGCCATGGCTGAAAAAGATCTCATGTGTTGCAATTAAGGACACAGAGCAGTCAAATAAATAAAATTTTTGTAAATAAAAATGAAGATGAAGAAATTGAGACCCAGAGAAGTTAAGTAACTTGCCCAAGGTTATACAGTTAATAAGTGTTGAGCAAGGTTTTCTAACTGCTATATGTACTTGCTATCTTCCATTAGAAAGATGCCAGTAGAGTTTAGACACATGTCTATAAGTTAAACTTGAGAAAAAAGCCATAACCAATCCATGAAATAAACATGGATGACAGAGCACATCCATGGGAGATGGAAAGTGCGGTAGTGATTGCTTTTGTCTGTCAGACATAGCTCCCTCTCTTCACCCCATCGTTTTCGGATATAAGGTAGAGGCAGGCATGTGCATGCACGTGTGCGTGCTCAGTCACTTCAGTCGTGTCCGACTCTTTGTGACCCCATGGACTGTAGCCACCAGGCTCCTCTGCCCATGGGGTTCTCCCGGCAAGAACACTGGAGTGGGTTGCCACGCCCTCCTCCAGGGGATCTTCCTGACTCAGGGATCAAACCTGTATCTCTTATGTCTCCTGCACTGGCAGGTGGGTTCTTTTCCACTAGTGCCACCTGGGAAGCTCCAGGTGGGTGTGCCAACAAAATTCCTTTCCCAGATCTAGGCCTTGAGCTCAGGGGTGAAAGGTGACTGCCACAAAAACATTGAAATAGAACTTCCAGATCCAGCTATTCAGCACCATCTTCAGTCCTCTGTACTACCCCAGGGTTATTCCAATAAAAGCCCCCAAAAGGCTCAGGTTAGTCAGAACTTGTTGCTCCAGTTTGTCAACAAGACATCTCAAGTGACATAGCAGTTGATAACAGGAGAGTGGTGTTGAAAGTGACCTACCCTAAAATATGGAATTGGTGAGTATATATTATCTCATTATGTAAGCAAGTGTGTGTGGAATGTTTGCACATGCAGCCAGACAGATCCTGAGTGATGTATGAAACAGGTTGGGAAAATCTCTTTCTTGGATGATCTTCCTTAAGCTACATCTCTCTGCTTGTTCTTCTTTTTGACTGTGGGTTTCAGGTTTGCTTCCCTCCTTTCCTTTTTTAACTAAGTCAGTGCTTTGCAAGGTGACAAAGGATGAGGAATCAGGTGGCCAGCTCATGTACGGAGTCCCCTGATGAGTCCAGGAGGGAACAGAGAGAGCTGAGTGGCTCAGCAAGGAAGGCAGTGGGCTGGGGGAGGACAGTTGGTTCTAGTGACACCTTTGACTTGCTGTGTGTCATTGTGAGTCTTCCCTTTCTGGGGTTCAGCCTCCCCTTTGATAGAATGAGGTCTCCTCTAAACCTAACAAGTTTGGGGTAAGCATGAAGGCATCTGTCCTACATGAAGAGCCTGACAAGGTGAAGACAGGTAGTAATCCTGGGGTGCCATGTCTACGTAGACCTCTCTGGACTCTCACCTGAGAGTCTCTGCACCTGAAACCTATACATGCCACATTCTTACTATCCCCACATCTTCCTCTCCTAATCCGACACCACTCCCATTGTAGCAGAAAGAGTTATCTTTCCCCCACTATCCACTCTGCCTTCCTGGCTTTAGTAAGAGAATGGCCTCACAGCTACAGGCTCCATTTTCCTGCCTCCCTTGCAGCCAAGCAGGGCCCTGTGTGAGCAGCACAAGAGCAGAGGGGCTGTCTGTTTGCCCTTCACCTTACTCTTCCCTCATTTTGCAGATTGGTGCATTGACACGGGGTAGAGATCCAGCTTTACCCATGGGGATGGACAGAAGACAAGGCGGAAGTAGCTTGGACCCCTTACCCAACTGCCCTCCACTCCCAGACCACCTCCCAACTGAAGCTTCGCCTGAGAGGGGAAAAAAAACAAAACCTTCTACCTAGTTCAAGTTGCCATACCCGGGGGGGGGGGGGGCGGGGGGACTGTTCTCTCTTTAATATTTATTTATATACTTATTTATTTGAGTCTTAGTTGCTGCAAGTGGGATCTAGTTCCCTGACCAGGGATAGAACCCAGGCCCCCTGCATTGGGAGCATGGAGTCTTAGCCACTGGGCCACCAGGGAAGTCTTGAGAGAACTGTTCTTAAAGCCGCTTACCATGTGCCCTAGCAGACATCTCCTCCCCCAGTTCACACCAAATCCTCAGAGACTTTGCCAGCTGGGGCGAGAAGCTAATATCCACCAAGAAGGGAGGAAAGACAGACAGAACTGAGAGCAGGAGAGAGGGAAGAATAGCTTTTTCAGACACCCACTCTGGTCCAAACATCCATTATCTTGAAAGCTTGAATTGTATCATTGGCAAACACGGTCCATTTTTTCTCCTGAAGTGACAGGAACGCTTCACTCCTTTTGGGGAAAAGGTCTCAAGTCTGAATAACCATAATTTCTCTCTTATCTTTTTTTCCCAAGTGAAAATGATGTTCAGTTAGGTCAGCTCACTACTTAGACAATCGCCCAAGTGCTTCTCTTTAAGACAGCTCTGTTCTTCAGTGAGCAGGACAGATGCTTTATGCACTGGTCACATAGAACATGAAAATGGCTTGTACTTAAGGTGAAGAAATTAACAAATTATTCCATTCTTCCTGCTTCAAGGACATTCTTAAGTGATAACCATCTCTTTTTGTTTTTTGTTTTACCACGAGTGTATCACAGCCTGATGCACGTGCCAGCACAATCAGACTTAGCCAATATTGCTCTCACCCCATCAGTGCAAATCAGTCCACACAGTGAAAAGGGCAAATAACATTCAGTGTTATTATGAAAATAGTTCTGACCTTGTAGGCCCTCTGACAGCGACCCAGGCATTCTCAGACCACACTTTGATATGCCCTGCCTTTCACTATTTTGTCTTTTTCTAATAAGCATACAAGCATGCATGTGCATGCTCCCACACACACACACACACACACACACACACACACACAACACACACACACAGCCTCTATCATTTGATTTTGAAAAGGGCATTTGAATATCAAAAAGATGAAGGACGTCATTTCAGAAGAAAGCACAGCCCAGTAAACTGCATGCGTTTAGATTTATGAACAACCCACTGCATTGTCCTTATGTTTCTGGTTTTGCCAAGGCTGGAGGGGGACAGATGTTGGCACAGAAGACTGGTGTTTGGAAACCGCCTCCAGGATGGCACACCCCTTCTTGAACAGATGAGAAAAATGAAGCCCTGAAGGGCTGAGTGCTAGCTGGGGCACAGCTAAGCATGGTTGGACATGGCTGGAGCCTGGGTTCGCCTCCAGACAGGCACCCCTCGGAGAAGGGCCCCAGGTAAGATTTTACACCCAGCCTACCCTTTCCAGAAGATCTAATAGTAGACCAGCCCCGGGGAAGCCCCCAGTGAGGCCTGTGTGGAAGTGGGTGAAGAGCTCATACCCATCACGAGCACACTGGAGAAATAGTCTGAGCTATTAACCGGCCGACACTGCTTGGCCTCTGCCTGAATTCTCCCACCCCCTCCATTCCCCCATCCAGTATCCACTGTCTTGGGTCACTTCGTAGGAGCCACACAGATTCACATACCTACTCAGGTGCACAGTGCACATATATCTGCCACCTACCCCCCAGCTCACACTCACACCTTACCTGCCCCGCCTCCATCCCCAGCTGCATTCTTTACATCCTCTCTCCCCATCAGGCCCACAGCCCTCTCCTCACTGCCAACCCCTCCCACTGTCCCCTGGGCACACACAAGAAGACCCAGGCCTGAGGGTCAGGGCAGCCAACAGGCAGGTTGCTTCCCCATTCCAGGCCTCAGCTGCCCGGCTATAAGGAAGGAAAGGAGGACTGGAGGAGAAGGTCCATCTCTAAAGACCCTGGCCAGTTTCAACACCCCACGGGTCTAGGATGGTAGAAGAGCATGTGGAAGGCCACCCCAGCCGCCCAGGGGGATAGGGAGAGAGGGGACTTGGGAGGCAGAAGGGAAGAGGGTGTCAGCAGAAGGCGCAGGCATCTGGGAGCACCCAGGACTGAGGCTCCAGGGTTGGATGTGAGGGGAAGCGGGACTGGTTGCAGGTGGTGGGTCTGAGGAGTTGGGCAGGGAGAGTCACATTAGGGGATTTCGGGGTGCAGTTTAGGGGGTTCCAAGGGCTCCTCAGTGGATGGTGAAATTGCAGGACAGTCAGATTGACCCTCCAGAGTCTCCACAGTGGTGTACAGAGTAGCTTATGCCTTTCTCTGCACAAAACTTTCCCCCCAGCAACACCAAGCCAGCAAGCACAGAGACAGATATCCATCCCTTTATTCAAATAGTCGGCTTCTGTGGGAGGTGGTGATGGTGAATTGTATGTGTCCACTCAACCGGGCTCCAGGGTGAAAGTGTTAGGAGCTCAGTCCTGTCAGACTCTTTGCGACCCCATGGACTGCAGTCTGCCAGGTTCCTCTGTCCATGGGATTTCCTAGGCAAGAATACTGGAGGGGGTTATCCTTTCCTCCTCCAGGGGATCTTTCTGACTCAGGGATTGAACCCAGGTCTCCTGCATTGCAGGCAGATTCTTTACCATCTGAACCACCAGGGGAGCCCCCAGGGTGCAAATACAGTGGATGGAACATAGCCTGGGTGTGTCTGTTTGGAACTTTCTGGGTGAGATTAACATTTGAATCAGGGGTCTGAGTAATGCAGATTGCCCTCCCCAGTGTGGGTGGGAATGCCAGATGGAATTTGCTGACAAGGGAGCCTTCAGCACCCAGAATCCTGGAAAGGGCAGGGACCCTCTTCACTGTGCTTTGAGTCCGCTTGGATTTACACTCGGCAGTATGGTTGGCTTGTGGGAAGCAGAGGTATGACTTTGTGAACCTAACTCAAAATTCTGATGGATTTTAATCTGTGGCCAATGAGAAGAGATGGGTTTTCCTGGTGCTGCTGCTAAGTCGCATCAGTTGTGTCCAGCTCTGTGCGATCCCATAGACGACAGCTCAGCAGGCTCCTCTGTTCTTGGGATTCTCCAGGCAAGAACTCTGGAGTGGGCTGCCATTGCCTTCTCCGTTTTCTGGTGGCTCAGTGGTAAAGAATTCACCTGCCCATGCAGGAGATGTGGGTTCAATCCCTGGCTGAGGAAGATAACCTGGAGAAGAAAATGGCAACCCACTCCAGTATTCTTGCCTGGAGAGTTCCATGGACAAAGGTGCCTGGCGGGCTACAGTCCATGGGGTCGCAAGGAGGTGGACACGACCTAGCCACTGAGTGCAGTAAGAAGAGACACACACCTGTGTGTCTCTGAAGCTGCCTTCAGAGTGGCCTCCTGGATTTGCTTGTGCTGCCCAGAGAGGAACTAGCTTGACCTCGTGGGCTCAGAAATCTCCTCTGTTTCAAGAGCTAAATGACAGTCACACCCCCAGAACCCTCTTCCCTGAATCCCTCTCCCTGCTCCCCAACCAGGAGGATGGGAGACAGCGGTCTTCTCGGGGAATTAAACTCTTAAAGCGCTGCTCTTCATATCATGGAGGAGACAGGAACAAAGCTAACATTGCCATTACCTCCACCCACTGATAATGCAGGTGCAATGGATGTCAAGTCATACCAAATAAGCTGAAGCTACTAGTTAGAGACAGAAGCAATAAGTCTAAAGGGATTCCATGCCAAGGAAAGGATCGCCTTCCACTTTATACACTGTGCAAAAGTCCAGACTATCCTTGGGCTTTCCCCCCACAAGTAGGACCCCTCTGAGGGAGCGAAGGGGAGACGCACGGAGCAGGGAGAGGTAGACTGCATAGCTCGGGTGCCGAGAAGGAGGAAAACCCCATCATGCCCAGGCAATTCCTGCTCTGGGGTCCCTGCCCACATGGAAGAGATAAACGCGGTCTGGAACAGAAGAAATAGTCTCCCCACCCCAGGCCTTCTCAAATGAATGGAATCATTGGTTTAAAGCGGGGCAGGGGTGGTGGGGACAAAGACCAAAAAATCAGACCAAGTAGCCAGACATGAGGTAGTCACGATAACAAGATGGTAGAGTGGGTAACACCAAAGGCTTTAAGGGTCCAGCATTTTTCGTTCGAATATCTGCAATTCTGTTTGCTAAATGTCCAAATGACTTCAAATCCACACCCTCAGCTTCCTCCTTTGTAAAATGAAGATGATAGTCACTGACCACCTCGTCAGGATATGTAAGGATCCAATGGCTGCATGTCACAGAGCCCCAGAATCTGTTACTGTTGTTATTTACTCGCTATGTCATGGCCAGCTATTTTGCAGGCCCATCGACTGCAGCCTGCCAGGCTCTTCTGTCCATGGGATTTTCCAGGCGAGAACACTGGAGTGGGTTACCATTTCCTTCTCCAGAGGATCTTCCTGATCCAGGAATCAAACCCACGTTTCCTGCATTGGCAGGCAGATTCTTTACCATCATACCACCAGGAAAGCCCCGATCCCTGGAGTAGCGTCTACTAAATAAATATCGATTCCAGGCTGTCACCTTTGGTGTCATATCCTGTTGTAACATACGGACATCAGAGGCCAGGAGGACCCACATTCCCAGCTTAGTCATCTTGCTTGGAGGATATCATTCAACCCCTCTGAGCTTCACTTCCTTCATTTGAGAACCAAAATGAGTTCTCTGAAGCATTATCATGAAGTAACATGGAATGATGGAAACAGGCAATCCCTAGACTGTAAATGGCTACAGTCCATGGGGTTGCAAGTCAGTCGCAACTTAGTGACTAAACCACCATGGGTGGTTTTTTTTTGTGCAGTGCACAGCCTGAGCAACCGTCTGCAGCAGCCCTGATGATGAACGTCAAGCAGTTGGCACGTTGGAGATACCACACCTGTGTGAGCTAACCTACCAAACCATCGACCAGAACTCAAAGTCTTTCCTGTGCACCTTCCCCTGTAATGAGTATAATCGATGCCAGGTCTGAGGAAGATGGGCCACCTTCCATTTGTGAGGGTTCCTACAGATGTTTCTAGCAGGAAAGAGCCTGAGTCCTGCTATAAAGCAGAATCCAACTCCACAGGTCAGGCTCCAGAGAGTGAAGCAACCTACAGCCGGTGGCGGGGACAGGGCTGGGAGTGCAGAGGTGTCTTCCCCACAGGAAGGCCTTCCCCACTGGGGAAGGCCTGGACTCCCATGCTTTGACTGATGATGGTGGTCACTCAGGTGGAAGGGGCAGTGTCTACAGAGGTAAGGAGGGGGACATGCTTCAGAAAATAGGCTCCCGTGGGGGCCCTTCCGTGTGCACCTAGGAGCGCCTACCCTGTGCCAAGTGGGGGTGAGGCAGAGTCCCGGGAGAGCCTCTGGGGACTGGCCCCGGTCCTACCCCGTACCAGTCGGTTAATCCACTTCAAATGGGACGGCTCTCGGAGAATCCCAAGTGACACCATTGTTCTATTGCCCTTCATTACCGCCACTTAGATCTTTTTACTTTATTACAAACATTCTTTAGCCCAGTCACGGGCTGATCTCCTAATTGGAGCTGCCGCTTCCACCCCCGCCCAGATCAAAGCCGCCCTGTTTGTTTGTGGAGGACGGAGGATGAACCGTCTTGCCGGCCTTTGAACATGAAGGCCCCTTTGTCTTCCAGCTGAAGTCATCCCTGGCGCCCGCGGGGAGGAGATTGTGGAGCGGGGGTTGCTGTAGCCTGGCCAGAGACTCAGACCACTCAAGCTCTGGCCCGAGCCTTCAGAATAAGACCCCAGACCTCCCTGCCGGCCTCTGAGGAGGGCTTGCAAACCGGCAGCACGCCCCACCCTCCCGGCCCCGTGGTGGTTTAGTCACTAAGTCGCAACTGACTTGCAACCCCATGGACTGTAGCCTGCCAGGCTCCTCTGTCCACGGAATTCTCCAGGCAAGAATACTGGAGTGGTTTACCATTCCCTTCTCCAGGGGATCTTCTTGACCCAGGGATTGAACCAGGGTCTCCTGCATTGTGGGCAGATTCTTTACTGACTGAACCACGAGGGAAGCCCCCGAGAGACGTCTTATTTGACTGCTATGGTGACCTTTTATCTAAATGTTTAATTTAAATACTTTTTAAATTTTTAATATAGCAGATGCTTAAATATTTCTTAAAGAAATAAAGTATTTCCTTTGTAGTTTTTCTTTAAAAATTCGAATACCTGTCAATACTGGGCCTCTGCAGAGAGTGAGCTAACCAGCTTTCTGAAGGTTACTGTCTCATCCGAGGGGCATCCATGGGGCATTTCAGGCACCTTCTTATTTTTTAACACTTGCTTTTAAACTATTATTTCCCCTGAAGTTCCCTGGGCCAGAACCTGAGCCCTGCCATTCCAGATGGTAGGAAGCAGTGGAGGAAAGTTTGTGCCCATTTTACAGACAGGAAAACTGAGATCCCATGACATTCAAATAAGTGGCCTGAGGTCACACAAAGGCTAATGATAGACTTGAGAGGTAGAAATTACAAGACAAAGGGAACTGGCAATTATTTATCCTCTCTTATTTTGATGTTATGATCAATATGACTACTTTGGAAGAGAAAAGCACAAGAAAACTGCCTTTCTTTAATATAGACACCCTTGAGGTTAACACTTTGGGATCTATCATTATGTAAGAAGCTGAGTACACGTCATCTACTCTCTATAACAATCCCTGGTGCTGGGTTATAGTTTCTACACTTTGCAACAGAGAAAACCAAGGCTTTGAGACTCAAGGACTTTGCCCAAGGTTACCCAGAAGGGTCAAAGGTTAGACCCAGGTCTGCCTAGCTGGTTGGTTCTGTTCTGGGTTCATCATGAGCTGGACAGTTACATCTTAGAGCTTCTGGTTCTCCTACACAACATGGGGGCCACCTACTCAGAGCACCTCCCTACCTGCAAGGCATCTGCAGTCTTGCTTATCTGCCCCCACTAAGCCCTCCCCTGAAAGAGCCAACTGGACCAGAGGTAGACACTGACCCAAGCTGGGCCAATGAGATCCTTCCTGCTGGGGAGTAGAGATTGGAGTTCAGTTGTGGACTCCAGTCCAGACAAATGGGATAATGAAGTGTCGGAAAGGAAAGAAAGATGGAGCAGAGAGAAACTGATGCTGAGGCCCGATCGCCCCACAGGCCTCCGGGTCCAGGTCTCGCAGCCTCACCCCCAGCCCTTGGCCTTGACCATCACCCCGTATCCTTCCTGTGGAGCACCATTTTATTCTCAAAGTGATTTGAGAGATTATCTGTCTTTACAGCCATATAATCCCCCAGGTAAACAGAATAAGACAGAGCTGGGTTTTAATCCTGCCCCTGCCCCTGGCCATGTGCTTTTAGACAAGTTATTAACTATAATTTCTCCCATTCATAAAGTGGAAGAAATAAATTCCTACCTCCTGGGGCTTTGGGGAGATTCAAAATAAATAATGTAATTGGAGATCCTTGCAGATAGGATCCAATGCAGCAGAGCCCCGGCACCTGGCTAGAGCTTTTACCATCATTGTTATATTACACTAGAAAGCTTTCGTGACAGGGAGAACAAGCAGTCATTTCAACCAACTCTTGACTCTTCCACTTTGTAGGGTATCCACAAATTAATTTTTATCATGTGTTGATGTCCTTCCACCACCAGTTTCTGCACATGCTTAGGAAAGACAGAATTATTTATCAGTGGCAAACTCTACAATTGTGGAGACAGAAGCTGTTGTTCAGTCACTAAGTCATGTCCTGCTCTTTGCAACCCCACGGACTGCAGCATGCCAGGCTTCATTGCCCTTCACTGTCTCCTGGAGTTTGCTCAAACTCATGCCCATTGATTGAGTCGGGGATGCCATCCAACTATCTCATCCTCTGTCGTCCCCTTCTCCTCCTGCCCTCAGTCTTTTCCAACATCAGGGTCTTTTCCAAAGAGTCAGCTCTTTGAATCAAGTGGCCAAAGTTTTGGAGTTTCAGCTTCAGCATCAGTCCTTCCAGTGTGTATTCAGGGTTGATTTCCTTTAGGATTAACTAATTTGATCTCCTTGCTATTCAAGGGACTCTCAAGCGTCTTCTCCAGCGCCACAGTTTGAAAGCACCAGTTCTTCAGTGCTCAGCCTTCTTTACAGTCCAACTCTCACACCCATACATGACTACTGGAAAAACCATAGTTTTGACTATAGGGACCTTTGTCAGCAAAGTGATGTCTCTGCCTTTTAATATGCTGTCTAGGTTTATTACAGCTTACAACTAAATCATGTAGAGCAGGTCTGAATTTTACTCTATGATCCTAGATATGAAAAAAAGTTCTTGTTTTATTTTTCTAAAATCAAATTAAACTTGATTCCAAGCACCCATCCAGCAGCCTGACTAGAAATTTGTCCCTGGCCACTGTTGATCAGTCCTAAAACCAAGGCAGAGCTGGACACAGGGTTGCTCAGAGGTTGCAGCTCGGATACTTTCAGCCACTTCTTGGCATGGGATCTTTGCTTAGGCCTGGGGTCTCAGTCCAGCCATCCTAGATATGGCCTTTTCTCTCAAAGGGGCTACCACAACCCTGTCTCCAGGTCCCATCATGTTATTTTCAGAATTTGAGAATTCCACACAGCCCTTTCCTCCCTCAGGGAATTTAATTTTCCTCTCATCACCTCCTCTCCCCAAATCAACCTCCCCCATTCAGAATCACTTTCCTTCACTCTGGAAAGACCCAAGACAGCAGTTCTCAAAGCGTGGTCCTAGGTCAGCAGCATCTGTATTGCCTGAGAGTTCTAGAGAAGTGTAAATTGTCAGGCCCCTCCAAGACCTGCTGAATCAGATGCTCTGGGGGTGAAGTTCAGCAATCTGTGTTCCACCAAGCGTTCCAAGTGATGCTAAAGCTTGAGGATCACTGGTCCAGTTTCATCATCACAATGAATTTACCAGTTTAAAACCAAAGCCAAGAAGGTGGGGTTGCCTTGAGACAACTTCAGGCTCTGGTTTCAGCTACACAGCATCCTCTCACCTGGTGAGTGAACAATAAAGACCTGAGTCTTGAGCTCAGCAGAGACAAAGGACTTGGCTAGTGCTCATGGCAGTGTATGTTGTGAACTGCACAGCTCCAGAGGGCGCCACTCACGTAAACTGCCACCTGAATGGCAAAAGATGGTGGCCAAGTGGGAAACATCAAGGAAGCAGAGGGTATAAGGAAGGGGCTCGTGATTATTTGAATAAGTGGGTTTGGGGGATTCCATCCCATGCAAGGGGTGAGTGGGAAGATGGAAAGAAAAACGGTGCAAAACCTGAACTCAGCCCTAGGGGGCGCTGTCTATGTGGACAACACACATTACTGGTCAAAGAGAAGAAAGCGTTCCCAAGGTCTCAAACTCACATACCTAGAGGAACCAGGCTGGCAATAAAGAGGCAGGAGGCTGGAGGACGGAGCCCACGTAAAGATGCAGGCTCCAGCCTCAGCCACTGTTGCCACATGGGGTGCTGGGCTCAACCCTGTCAGATTCAACTTCCACATGAAATCTCTTGACATATTATAAACAGATTTTGATTTTTTTAAATACGTTATAGCATATCCAAACATAAAAATTACTCTCAAAATCTAATTAAAAACAAATTTAACAAAAGATTTGAATACTTCATCAAAGAAGATATATAGGTGGCAAAGAAGCATGGGAGAAGATGTTCCACATAATTAGTCATTGAGAAATGCAAATTAAAACCACAATAAGATAACACTATGTACCCATCAGAACTGAAAGAGACACAGGTACCCCAATGTTCATTTCAGCACCGTTTACAATAGATAGCTAGGACATGGAAGCAACTTGGATGTGCATCGGCAAATGAATGGACAAGGAAGTTGTGGTACATATACATAATGGAACATTACTCAGCTATAAAAAAGATTGCATTTGAGTCAGTTCTAATGAGGTGGATGAAACTGGAGCCCATTATACACAGTGAAGTAAGGCAGAAAGAGAAACACCAATACAGTATAGTAACACATATATATGGAATTTAGAAAGACGGTAACAATGACCCTATATGCAAGACAGCAAAACAGACACAGATGTAAAGAACAGTCTTTTGGACTCTGTGGGAGAAGGTGAGGGTGGGACGATTTGAGAGAATAGCACTGAAACATGTATATGACCATATGTAAAATAGATGACCAGTCCAAGTTCGATGCATGAAGCAAGGCACTCAAAGCTGGTGCACTGGGACAACACAGAGTGATGGGGTGGGGAGGGAGGCGGGAGGAGGGTTCAGGATTGGGAGACCCATGTAGAACTGTGGCTGATTCATGTCGATGTGGCAAAAACCACCACAGTATTGTAAAGCAATTAACCTCCAATTAAAATAAATAACTTAAAATAAAATTTAAAAAACTGACAATACCAAGTGCTGACAAATAATGTAGAACAACTAGAAATCTTAACATTGCTGATGGAAATGCAAAAGGGTACCACCACACTGGAAGCAATTTGGCAGTCTCATATAAAGTTAAACATATTTTTACCATGCAACCCAATCATCCCACTCTTAGGTATTGCCCAAGAGAAATAAAAATTTATGTTCACACAAGACTCTGTAAGTGTATACTTATGACGGTTTTCCTATTTGTAATCTCCAAAACTGGAAACAATCCAAATGTTCCTTCAACTGAGCAGTGGATAAGCAAATTATGGTATATATATGTGTAATGGAATATTGATCAGCAAGAAAAGGAATGACCCACCAACACATGCAAAATTGCTAAATCTCAGTAGGCATACTGTCAAGTGAGAGAGCTCTGACTCAACAGATTGCTAGTGTAAGATTCCATTTTCATGACATTTTGGAAAAGGCAAAAGAGAAAACAGATCAGTGGTTGCCAAGGGTTGGGGGTGGGGGCAGGAATAGACTAAAAAAAGCACACAGGGGATTTGGGGAAGTGATGGAGATGATCTATGCATTGCTTACAGCAGTAGTTTGTCAAAATGCACAGAACTGCATACTAAAAAGGGTGAATTTTACTATCTGTAAATTATATTAATACAATAAAATTATTATACCTTATTAAACAATATACCTTAATAAAACATGGGAAATTAAATAAAAATCACTCTTTGGGCCAAACAAAGCAGCTCCACGAGTTGAATGCAGCCCATGGCTTGTCTTGGGTGTCACGGAGAACAAAAGGGGGACCACGGAAGCCCCAGCCCCTGCCCTCAAGGAGCAGAGGGACAGAGAGGCACGACTTTAAATCATACTCCCCAGTGACAGCCCTTCTCTCTGGTTTTCACTTAGGGTTACATGGAAGATGTCCAAAAAGACTTCCTTCCTCACCTAAAATAGTTTGGAAACTATCAGCGTCTTGGAAACAGGGATGGACCAATATGTGAAGACTCCATGAGAACCCACCTGTACCACTTCTCCTCTGTGTGACCTTGGGTCCTTCCTGGGTCTTCATGCCCACTTCCCTAAAATGGGAAATAAACCCACCCCTTGCTGCCCGTCCCCCAGATCCCCTAGGAGACCCCGTGAGACAGGAATATGAAAGGGCTCTGGCTGTGGGAGGGAAGAGCTGGGCAAGAGGGTGGGGAGAAAGTCATGGAAGACACTCAGAAGTAACCAGACAAATGCCCATTAAAACAGCAGGGAGGTACTGTTTTTCATTCATCGGATTGGCAAAGATGAAAATGAAACTGAGGTTTGGTTGTGGTAGCAGTGGGGATGTGAATGAGCCCAGGGGCCTTATGTTCTGTCCTCAACCCAGTCACATATTGGCATCTCCTGGGCAGCTGTCAACCAACCTGGAGCCCAAGTATGAGCTTAGTTGCTCAGTCGTGTCTGACTCTTTGCAACCCCGTGGACTGCAGCCAGCCAGGCTCCTCTGTCCCTGGGATTCTCCAGGCAAAAATACTGCAGCGGGTTGCCATACCCTCCTCCAGGGGATCTTCCTGACCCAGGGATTGAACCCAGGTCTTCTGCACTGTGGGAGGATTCTTTTATCGACTGAGTCACCAGGGAAGCCCAGGTAAGACCCAACCAATTAAGGAAAATCTCAGGAAAAGGGGCAACAGAGGATGAGATGGTTGGATAGTATTACTGACTCAGTGGACATGAGTGTGAGCAAACTCTGGGAGATAGTGAAGGACAGGGAAGCCTGGCATGCTGCAATCCATGGGGTCGCAAAGAGTTGGACACAACTGAGCGACTGAACAACAACAGGCAACATCATAATCACAATTTTTAAAATAATTTTTGAATTGTTTCTTTAGCATGGGAAAAGTAGCAAGTAATATACAAGGGAAACCCCATACAATTAACAGCTGATCTTTCAGCAGAAACTCTGCAGGCCAGAAGGGAATGGCAGGATATATTTAAGGTATTGAAAGGGAAAAATCTACAGCCAAGATTACTCCACCCAGCAAGGAACTCATTCAAAATTGATGTAGAAATCAAAGTCTTTACAGACAAGCAAGAGTTAGAATTTAGCACCACTTCCCTGGTGGCTCAGATGGTAAAGAATCTGCCTACAATGCAGGAGACCTGGGTTTGATCTGTGGGTTGGGGAGACCCCCTGGAGGAGGGCATGGCAACCCAATCCAATATTCTTGCCTGGAGAATCCCCATGGACAGAGAAGCCTAGCGGGCTACCATCCACAGGGTTGCAAAGAGTTGGACACGACTGGGCAACTCAGCACAGCATAGCATAGCAAGCATCTTTACAACAAGTGTTAAAGGGATTTCTGTAGGAAGGAAACAGGACAGAAGGAAAAGACCTACAGAAACAAACCCAAAACAATTAAGAAAATGCCAGTAGTAACATGTATCAATTTTTAAATTGGTGCTTTAAAAATGAAACATCTGCTTAATGTTGTGTGGCAGCCTGGATGGGAGGGGAGTTTAGAGGAGATTGGATACATGTATATGTATGGCTGAGTCTCTGCTGTCTACCTGAAACTATCACAACATTGTTAATCAAACAATACTCCAATATAAAATGAAAAGTTAAAAAATAAAAATGAAAAAATGAAATGAACAACTGTGTGTGTATCTGAAAAAAAATATATATATATATATGCTATATATGCTGTGCTGTGCTAAGTCGCTTCAGTCGTGTCCGACTCTTTGTGACCCCACAGACTGTAGTGCACCAGGCTCCTCTGTCCATGGGATTATCCAGACAAGAATACTGGAGCGGGTTGCCATGCCCTCCTCCAGGAGATCTTTTCAACCCAGGGGTTAAACCTGCATCTCTTATGTCTCCTGCATTGGCAGCACTGGCATGCAGGTTCTTTACCACTAAGGCCACCTGGGAAGCCTATATATATAGATAGATAGATAGATAGATAGGTAATGGATTTTAGACGAAGTCTGGACTTCAACTTCAGAACAAATCAACCAATCTAAACCCATCATGGCAATTCTGTTTCTCTCACCAATGACTGGTGTTGAGCCAGCCTGCTCTCAGTTCTGCCCAGGAAGAAGTACGGGATGGGCTAGGGGTATTTCTAGCAGATGGTCTAGTTCCCTCAAAGAGACACAGGAGAGAGAGCCAGTCACTTCCTGTCCCCCAGATGGCGGCCCAGGAGCACATGGTGTTTAGCAGTGCTGTGGCCATCTTGAGCCCAGGAGGATGGCCATGCCAAGAAGTCATGCAGATGCTGAAAGTGGTGGAGGGAACAAAGGGATAGGAATTGGGTGTCAAAGACACTACAGACCAATATGGAGCCTCCCCGTCACTGGGCTTCCCTTATGTGGGATAACAAGTGGCCCAGTGGTCAGATTCCCTGCTTGCTGTGTTCTCTATTACCTAAAGCTGACAGCATTTCCAAGACCCACCCCTTAGAGAGTGGTCCAGGCGAGTGGAGTAGCCCCTGTGGGTGCCTAGCTGAGCAGGACTTCCCTTGCCTTTATGGAAGTGGCCTAGTCTGACAGCTTCTCTGGATTCAGGACCACTGGTTGCTTGAACCTCCATGATCTGGCTCAGTGGGAACTT
This sequence comes from Oryx dammah, assembly GCF_014754425.2. Lineage (NCBI taxonomy): Eukaryota > Metazoa > Chordata > Mammalia > Artiodactyla > Bovidae > Oryx > Oryx dammah. The sequence continues at coordinate 45,709,326 of NW_024070197.1, forward strand.
GTACCTTAGCGGCATGGGTGAGTGCGTGGAGATGGGGTCTTCTGGGAGCTCACAGGGGAGAAAAACCTCAGAGCTCTCTGAGGTCTCACCGTCTTGAGGGTGGGCAGGAATGGTTTAGACTTCCTCAAACCTCACAGAGCTGGCAGGGAGGTAGGCACCCCGGAAGGGTGATTTCAAGGCCCAGTTTCTATAAGGAAATTGAGGGCTGCCCTGTTTGAGGATGGAGCTGCTATGAAAACAGCAATCAAGATGCCTCAGTGCTGGCATCTTCCCTCTTCTGGGCAACAGGCTTCCATGTGCTCAGAAGACTAGAGTGTGCAGAAAGGAAATGCCCAGACCTCCTGATGATACCCTTGAACCTGGGACCCCACAGAGCTGTGGCAGCCAGATGCCTTTTCAGTCCCTGGCCAGAAGGCACCCAGGCCCTGCCCCTGAGGTGCCCACTCAAGGTGAGAAACAGAATATGGCTCCAGCTCTAGGCCTGGAGGACTTGGGCTACACAGATTCTGAACATCCAAAAAACAGTTATTCTGGCAAATCAGGCCTCAGTCTGCTCATCTGTAAAATGGGGGTACATACAATGACCACCATAGGAACTCTAACATGGAGGACATGCACAGAGAGGCTGATTTCTTGCAGAGACCCCCACCCACTCTCAACAGTCTTTAACCCAGGTGACAAGTCATTCAGATCCTTGGGAGTTTGTGCTGCTTCTCATCCTAGCTGACCAACCCCTGCCCAGAACTGCAGGAAAGGTTTCAGTCCCAGTCACACATTTTGAAAGGGCAATCACAGAGACTGGAGGTGAGAATGGAAATGAGAAAAGCCAGTCCTCCAGTGAGGACAGAGGAAGAACAAGCGCTCCCAAGAAGCTGAGTGGAGGAGCCGGGAGGAGGAGAGGGTGGTTGTGAGGGGCCATGAAGGGCAAGCAGGAGCGTGTAGACCTGGTTTCAGAGTCAGCTGTGAAAAATAAGGAAAGAAGCCCTCTTGCACATCTTAGCCCTGCCTCCTGCGTCGGCTCCTCAGAGGACTATGCTTATCTCTGTCTTTCAGACAGAGAAGCTGCGGCCCCACGGCTCACACACACGCCTCATAAGCCACCAGCCTGGTATTCAAACCCAGGCCTCCGGAGTCTCGCAGCTTAACTTCCCAGTCCTGCCACTGACTCACTAGGGAGATGAGGAAGTCCTTGCTCCTCTCTTGGGCTCAGTTTCCCCATCCTGTTGACCTCCAGGCCCTAAATCCCCCGGTCCCCAAACAACGTTGCTTGCCACCACTAGCCCTTCTTCCAGGGGCTCCAGGACCAGCCGCTCCAGCAGGACACCCCTCAGCCATACTCTGGCTCTGACCCCCAGCCTGCCCTGCCTGGGGCAAAGGGTGGCCAGGACCCCTGCCTCCAGGGTTACCCCAGCTCTGAGCACTCAGCTTTCTGGAAGAATGATCCCATTCTTCTGGCTGATCACTGTCCACAGCAACCCCAGGCCACTTCCTCCAGGCTGCCCCTGCAGACAAAGCCCTGGGCCCAGGCGGGACCCTCTGCACCCTCACCCACACTCCTAGCCCTTCAGCACCAGGCATCTGCTGCCCTTCTGGAATCTGTGTCAGGCTGCTGAGGGGCGGGCAGGCCTCCAGATCCAGAGGCCCAGGGCCCCCGAATGCCCTGGGGTGCACCCCCCAGGGTCTACCCAGGTTGCTTGGGAAACCATTTCAGGTCATTTGAGACGATCAGGAGCCTTAACTCTGTTTTGAGCCAAACAACGGAAAGAAACAAACCCCCGTCTGTCAAAGTCCTTCAGTCAGAGCCCCCCCGGGGGCCAGGAGTGGCAGCACACCTCGCTGACTCTTCTCTGCTGCTTCTTTATTCAGCTCCACAAATATTCGTCAGGAGAGCTCCCTGCCACACTGGCATTGGTGTCCGCGGAGGTCAGCGGGGGACGGGTGGGTGAACAGAAGAGAGAGGAGAGCCCCCAGGGGGAGCCAACTTTGTCTCTGCACCAGGGTCCTCCCAGGGCAAAAGTGCTTGCTACCTCCCCTGCACGACTGTCCACAAAACAGCCAGTTGTATCCTTCATTTCTAAGTGGTCCCAAGGATGGAGAGACCCCAAATACTGGCCATTTTCTAATGTGGGGGAAACGTTCTCATCATCCTTCCTTGGGTGTTAAAATTCAGCATCATGAGCAATTATTACTCTTACAATTGGACAGCAAAGGTTTACAAGCCTATGTTTTTTCAGTACTGAGATGATTTATTGGAGGTGGCTGTAAATGTTATTCTGCTCCTTGTAAAATGCAGACAAGAGTAAAACACAGCAAAAGAAAGTGAAAAATCACTCGTAGTCACTGATGGGGTTAGAAAAATCCGGTTCTTCATTTTCTAGTCCACACTGATGTAAGGCCTTAGGAATCAGAGCGGCTGAGTTGCGACTGTGAAGTCCCTCCCACATGGGGCTCTGGGTACACCTGCAGGCCCTGGCCTGGGCCGGTGGGGGCCCTGAACCTTGTCTGCTCTAAGCCTGTGCTCCCAGAACCACATTGTGGGGGGCAGTAGGGGGCTCCCCGTCAGGAGAGGAATTCAATATATGCTGATCTGTGTGTTCTCAGCATGCTGGGAGGCAGATGTTCCCAGACATTGGCTAAGAGGCAACAGTCTAATCTCCTCCAAACTTGGCTTATCAATTTGACATTGCCAGCTTTTAAGTTTAAATCTTATGCCAAGCAAGTACATTAGGAAATCAGCAATTATTCATTTTCACCAAGACTTCATAAAAGAACGGACATTGATAATATTATTTATTTTTATTTATTTATTTGGCTGAGTGGGTTTTAGTTGCAGCATGTAAACTCAGTGGTTGTAGCATGTGGGATCCTGACCAGAGATCAAAACCAGGTCCCCTGCATTGGGAGTGTGGAGTCTTAGCCCCTGGGCCACCAGGGAAGTCCCAAGAACAGACATTTAAACACCAAAAACAGAAAAGACAAACTCTCAAAATAAAAAACCTTTATGAAGAACTCCGTATACTGCCCTCACTTGCCTCATTTCACTGTGGGGGAGTCAAACCCTGGATGAAGGCCTGCAGTTCAGAGCCAGGCTGGGAGGCGTGGGTTTGTCCTTTCTCTGGACTTCAGTTTTCCCCTTTGTCTAGCATTCTTCTTGCTAGAAGGCTCTGAGTTCTCTTAACCCCACCCCTCACTCCCATCATTTCTCTCCCTCTCTTTCAGTGACAGTCTTGTCCCAGTGGTCACCTTCTAACAACCCGTATGCAGCAGATTGTTTGAAAGTGCCAACACCTAGACAGACCAGCAGAGGAACACCCTGGGAGTCACCGAAGGGTGATGAGCTGGGGGAGAAGGGGCTGGGAGGCAAGGCCACACAGGCATCCGAGCTGGACAGGGAGGCGCTGGGGAGTGAGAGAAGGTGTCAAGCAAGGGAAAGGTGAGAACACTGGAGCGAGGGTCTCTGCGGTGTTCTAGAAAGGGGCACGAGATGTAGAGGGGGCCATGAGAACATTTCCAGAGCTAGAGCCGTTTTCTGGATGGTCTTTCTGAACTTCAAAGCCATATTCTGCCAGTCGGTGGGGTTAGTTCACAGCAGATTCCCCCTAGGAATCCCACATGGAGGGAAGGAAGGATGAAGGAGACCCTCCAGCTCTCCCTGCCCTCCCCAGCACAGCTGCTTCTTACAGAACCCCTTGGAACGTGTGCTCCAGAAGTCCCCACCTGAGACCTGTTCTCTGGGGCTGGGGTCTTGTGAAGAGGGCGCGCTGGAAAGTAGGAACACTCCAGCACCTGTTATCTCTCCAGCACCCTCCTCCTCCCCTTAGCACCTAGCACCCTCTCCTTGGGGTCTCCCCATTTGAAAAGTCCAGCCACTCAAATAAGGGGGAGGAATGAGTGGTGAGATCAGGGCTGAGGTAGGTTTGGATCATCTCATTCAATCATTGCTCACTGCACAGAGGGAAACTGAGACCGGAGGCGTGACCCCCTCCCATGTCAACCAATGGGTGGTGAGCTGAGACAGTAAGAACAATTCAATCAATAATAATAACGAAGGTTTGCTGAATTCCAGTCTCGTAGTCTCTCTCCAGGATTTAAGCCAGAGGGGTTTGGATATTGGAGCCAATGGATTTTCAGACCCTGTGGCCTGAGGTGGTGAAGCACCTGGGGATTGAGGAGTCTTCTGGGTCATCCCACGTGGGACCATCACAGATACCGGGAGCCTGCTGGGAGGAGCAGACAGTTTGCATGTCACCTGATGTGGACATTTTTAAGCAGTTAGATTTTCTTTTCTTCTCAGCCCCTCAACCCCACCCCCACCCCTCCCAGCAAATGGATAACAGGAAGCAGCCAAGCTTCTTAACTTTTCTTTAATCTTCCCCTCTCTGGCAAACTGAAAAATCAAACGATAATTGTCTGGGTGATCTCATTATTGTCAACAAAATCCAAGCCTTGAAGTCCGAATCCACTGAAACGCTGACACATTAAACACAAAAGGAAACTGAGCTTGCATGTTGTTCAATAAATAAATAAGGCTGGAGGGAGCCTGGCGCAGGCCTGGCACGGGGAGGGGCCAGGCTGGCGGAAACGTGGGCAGGCAGAGCGACCCTGGGACCTGAGAACCGTGGCCTCAGGGAAAGATGGGGTCTAAGGGGTCGACATCCCATCCTTCCTGTTTGTATCAGTCTGATCCCTGCCGGAAACAGATGGCATCTTCCAAAGGGAAAGTGGGGCTCTTTACAGGTGAAGGAGAACTGGAAAGGTCTTGGGGACAGGGAGTACAGTGGGAGTGGGTACCACAACTAGGCCTGAAAGGACATGGGATGATGGAGCAGGTACCAGGACCCAGAAAGGGTGGCATTCAAAGAGGCAGTCAGGCAGGTGCTGTGGCCAGGCAGGGAGAGAAGCAGGGAATGGACCTCCCTCCTGCCGCCTTCTCACCCCCTGGTGCGTCCTCCTATTGACCAAACCCAAGCAAAAGTCAGAGGGAGGCACTGTTGGAGAACTGGCGCTGCCAGGCCACACAGCAGGATCCGGAGGGGCATAGAGGCATGCTGTCCATGGTGGGACACCCTGCAGGGTGCCACACGGGGCCCACCCCAGCTCGTGCCTGCCCAGGGATCAAAGCGCCCCCTACCTCTGCCTGCAAGCAGCCCATCCACGTTTGAGCATTCTAAATCTCAGCTCCTGGCAAAACCAAGTTCTGAGGTTGGGAAGCAGGTCACACGCAGACAGGGAGCTTGAGCCCGGGGAGGGCCTGGTGGGGAGGCCTGCTTCATGGGCGCATTGGTTGGGAAATGAGAAACAGAAACAGAGATTCCCCGCATTGATCATCTTCGCCTTAGGCCTCTGGGCCTGATGTTTCTGCCACCTTATCAGAACCTTAACAAGCGCCATGACAATACATTCCTCATCACTCTCATGGAAAACGGGATACTTGGGGGGACAGAAGTGGGTGGGGGGTCCTTCCCCTACTCCCTTCTCATCTGTAATGTGGTGGGCTTACAGGGACAGACCAGCCTGGGTGAGTACCACCTGCACACAGGGCTTGCTGGGAGCTGCTGTCGACTGGGGCCCCCATACCTCCTCTTCCTTCTGGCCCCGAGGCAGCCATGGGAGGAAAAGAGCATCAGGAGAACTGGCGCTCTCACCTGCCTCCGCTGCTTCCTGGTTCTGTGTCCCTGGACAAACGCTTCCCCACTCTGGGGCTCAATTACCCCAAATAACAAGGAAAGGAGGCTTTGATTCTGATCTTGGCCAACCCAAGAGCTCAGCATGGAGAAGAGACCCCTCCCTCACTCGGCACAGTCCCTCCCTCTCTCCCCAACTTCTTTCTATCCCAAAGGGGCAACTGGCTCCTTCTACACTACAGAGAAGTTAATTCTAAATTTTTTATCTGTGAGAAATTCCCATGAGCACTCTGGATTTTTGCTAAGCACCTCTTGGGTGTTGTCACATTGGGCTTTTTGCCAAAAACTGCCTCTGTTCCACCTGTTCAGCCATAGCATGAGCAGATGGGATGATGGTGGACCCTAGCATGCCTGACCCTCAAGCCAGAGACGGTCCCAGGCCCCCCTCAGCCCTTCCTTTTCGGGCTTGCTACCCTGGCTCTCTGAGCCTCGGTTTCCTCACCTGTAAAATCAAGGCACTCATTGTAACCATGTGAGTGACAACACATATAGCATTTGGCTTGATGCCTGGCACGTGGGATGCTCTTTTTTTCCAGCCTCTTGTTTTGCTCTCCTTGGAGCTTGGTGCAGGTGGATTTCCTCTGCAAAGCCAGCTGGCTCTGACATCTGCCAGTCCAGTCACTGAGCAAGTCCTCAGCGCTTCATTTCCTGGCTTAAAAACCCTCCCCAGGAGACTATGGAAATAAGGCTGAAAAAAAAAAAAAAAAAAAAAAAAAAACCTCTTACTAAATGCAAAGAACTGCAGGCTTCTGAGAAATTAAGAAAATATGTTTATTTTCTCATCTTTCTCTATCTCATCACCTTGAACAAGTTCTGAACTCCTTGAGGGCAGAAAATGAAGGCAGGACACTACTGTTTATTGCACACTGTGGGAAATATTACAAGGGCTCTCTAATATCTGGTTGGCTCTTCCTTCCTGAACATAGAAAAAATCCTATATCCCAGCACCCTTGCTGTTACATGGAGCCATGTGACTAGTTCTGGTCAATTTAAAATTGAAATCTAAAGTGTGCTGCTTAACTTTTTAGTTAATTTCTTTCTCTGCTCCCGTGAACATAGGGGTTTCCTGTTGAAATGGTGGAACAAGAACTTGATCTTCTGGCTCATGTGTCGCACATAAGGGAATGCTGCCCTGGGGAGTGACCAACGCCATCAGCAAACCTTTTACCGGAGTGAAAAATAAACTGTTGCTGTGTTAAGCCACTGAGCTTTGAGGGATGTTTCTTGTTGCAGCATAGCCTTGCCTGCACTGACTGGTACAAACACTCTCATGTAAAAGTATGTTCACACGCATGATGACTTCACTTGATCCTCACACGTCTTCAGACAGCATTATTACGATCTCCATTTTCCAGATGCAGAGGCAGACTGAGACACATCGGATAAGTGGCCCAAAGTCCACAGGAGGTAGACCCAGGGCTAGAGCTAGGTTTAAATGCCTTCCAAGTGCTGAGTCTTAGCAAGTAGGTAGGTTCCACTCCCCAGAAAGGCGGTATCTGGGAGGCAGGCATCTAAATGCCCGACTCAATGGAGAATGTTCCCGGTCAGTATGGGGTCTTTGTTGAGTAAACGTAATCCTTTAAGTGTGGCTTTCTACAGTCTGGGAAAAAAATGTTCCCAGCTAAAAGTAGCTACACCAGAAGGTCTCAGCCAGAGTCCAGCTCCAGCCTGGCAGACTTCTCAGATGGCTTGGAATTCCTGCTGGCCAGGGTTCCACCAGCATGGAAGTGTTTATACCCGCCTCAAATTAGTTCTCCCATGCCTTCCAGAACCCAGTCCATATTTGGGATGGAAAAGGGAAAATGATTCCCAGTGGGGATTCAGAAACCTCAGAAAAATTCCACAGGGGCCACAGGCTCTCGCCACATGGACCAGGTCTCTGAGCAGTCACATCTTCTGGCCCCTCACACCTGGACCCTGTGCCGAGCAGAGCAGCCAAGTCAGAAGGACATAACCCAAACACATACACACACAAAAAAAAAAAATTCAGAAGGAAGGCATTTCTGGAAGGATCCATATGAGAGACAGTATACCTCTGCAGCCAAATGAAGGATGAGAAAGAAGAAAAGACCTAATTTGTGTTTCTCATCCATTGAAAGGGAGCTTTTCTTTCTCCCTTCAAGAAGCTGCCAGATGATTGGATTGTCTTCAGCTGTGAGGAGCAGAAACCCCAAATAAAAGGGTCTTTGCAGAAAGAAAAGCTCCCAGAAGGCCACGTGGTGTGTATCCTTTTTATAATGCTCAAAGGCAGACAAAACAAAGCAATATGCTGTTTGGATGTACCTTTATATGTGACAAAACTACACACATGCACACGAATAATAAACGTAGAGTTCAGGGCCGTGCTCTGGGATGGTCAGGGGAGCAACAGCAATCGGTGATATTCTGTTTTTGGAATTTTGAGTTGAGCGGTGGGTAAAAACATACCAGTGGCATGTCATCAACCAAGGTTTATGATTAATCCAATTCTGTCTACCTATTAGGGCTTCCCCGGTGGCTCAGACACCAAAGCATCTGCCCCCAATGCAGGAGACCCAGGTTAGATCCCTGGGTTGGGAAGATCCCCTGGAGAAGGAAATGGCAACCCACTCCAGTTAACTCAGGTTTATTTTTGTGCATGCATGCTCATTCATGTCCAAGTCTTTGCAACCCTATGGACTTGTAACTCACCAGGCTCCTCTTTCCAGGGGATTCTCCAGGTAAAATACTGGAGTGGATTGCCATTTCCTCCTCCAGGGGATCTTCCCAATGCAGGAATCAATCAAACTGGCATCTTCTGCATCTCCTGCATTAGCAGGTGTATTTCTTTACCACTGAGCCACCTCAGTGGCTTATTTTATGGGTCTTATTTTATGTCCATTTTATAGATGAGGAAACTAAGAAAAGAGAGCTTAAGCAACCTGCTAAGGGTCACACTGCTACTAAGTGGTAGGTAGTCAGGTTTCAGAGACCTTGGTCTTAGCTGCTGCAATAAGGATGTAATTACTTCATAAAACTATAATCCCAGAGCCAGGGTTGCTGTGGGCGGGGCGGGAGGGGGAAGGACGTGACATCATCAAAGATGCCACCCTCCACATGTCCACCAGGTCTCCTCACCCCCACGGAAGGGCATATTGTACCTGCAGCATTTTCAGAAAGTCACAATGCGGTTCAGTAATTCTGATTCCCCTGTTCAGAATCAAACCAAGCATTGGCCACCAAAATGAGTTTAGAACAAGTCACCCCCTGAGACTTCAAGGGTAGGTGGGAATGGCTGAAGAGGGCTAGCAGGGAACCAAGAGTGTTTGCCTCTATCACCGTTTGGGATTCCCTTGCAAGGGCTCTGAGAGGAAAAGGTGGATGACTCCCCTTGGACTGTGACCCCTTGAACAGAAACCATACCTAAGTCATTCTGCTCTCCTTCCCCCTTGCCTGGAAAAGTCCCATCAAATAGCAGGCACCCAGCTGTACGGGATAGGTCAGTGCTTGAGCCTGCCCTGCTGAAGGAAGAGGAGACAGTCAGTCCCTGGAGCCCCAGAGACTGATGTCTGGCCCTTTCTGCCTCTGATGTGAGATGATTGGTCGAGAGTTGATCACCTGACCTAAGGGAAGTTATGTCATAGGCTAGCCAACAGCCTATGATACATCTCAATACAAAGGACTAGGTAGGCGGTTTAGTGGATGTCTCACACCACATTCCCCAGAAAGCAGAACCTGGGTCAGACTTACCTCCTAATGCGTCATGGGTAGAGATAATCCCCAGGAAGCAAGAAGGAGGTGGGGGAGGAAGTGAGGCAGGAAGAAGGGCGTGGTGGATCCCCATCCGAGGTGAAGAACTTCCCCGGCTTCTGGCAGTGCTGTTGGAAGGCGGCCCCCAGCTGCCAGCCCTCTTTACAGTTGTTTTCGCCGAAGTTACCTGGGTCATGCCCCACTTCCTGGAGCAGTCCATCAAATAGCGAATAAGCACAGGGGCTTAAAGTCCTGACCTCTCACCGCAATTCAGGACACCTCTGAAGGCCATTTCAGGATTCCCGTCAAGGAAACCACATCACAGCTCACGGCTCCCTCCAGGCGGCCCTGCTGCCACCTAGCCAGTGCACTGGCAGGAGCGCACCCCAAGACATGCCTGTGCGGTGAGCTCCATCTCAGACACTGCTTCCCAGAGAGCCCGGTGGAGCGGGGAGAGGGAAAGCACAATTCAGACGCAAGCATCACCTAACTGGCCCCAGCACCCCGAGCAGATCCCGCGGGTTGACCAGCCCTGCGTGGTGGGCCCGCCTCCAGAGAAGACACGAGAAGCACTGCCTCTCAGAGGAGTCTGTCAGAGGAGGACAGGTGAAGAGCTTCATTTTCCATTTTCCGACGCCCCCTCCTCCAGGTTTGCCTCATGGGGCGGGGGGTGGGGTGGGGCTCACTCTTCTTCCACGTGTCACTCAGCCCCTCCAGGCCACGGCTCATGAAGCCAGTGCCTCCCTGGGCCCCGTCGGATCGGTCCCAAAGGTTTCTCCCACCTGGGCAGGTACAGCAGCAGCCATGCCAAAGCTAGAGCTTTGCCCCAGGGGAGCTGAGGTGGTCAGCAGTGCCAAGAGATGAGGTGACAAGGATGGGAGGCAGGGCTTTCCGACTGGAGGAGCGGCCCTGACCACTGCTGGGGCTACTCTGGCTGAGGACAGAGCAAGGGGCTGAGGGCTGAGAGCAGACGGGCCGTCTGGATCTAGTCGGGGTCTAATACACTGAGCCAGTCTGTTTCTTTTCTCTGGACTGGGAAACATGAGGGGACTAGATGCTGAGCCGCTGTGACAGAGAAGGGGCTGTGAGAGGGTGGGGGCCTTGAGTCAGCAGAAGTTAGGAGAAAGCTGACATGAGGTGGAGAGAAACTTTGTGCATAGTGAGGGCTCCAGCCAGCATCGGGAGAGTCACCTTCTGGATGTTTCCTCTGAGCTGGACTCCATGAGAGCCCTCTGGGGACAGCTGCTGGGCACTCTGAACACCCTTCCAGTCCCCTATGGCTCACTGTAGAGTAACCATCCCTATTCTTAGAGTCTCTGACAGTTTTATCGAGGGGCTCCTTTCCTTGGGGCAGGAACAGTCCCTGTGCAAGGAGCAGAGATGCTCCTGAGGCTCCATCCCTGATTCCAGAGGAGCCCAGCGAGAGCCAGGCCCCGGACTCAGTTTGGCCAATTGAGAAAAGAGACTTGCTGTGCTCTAGTGTGTGTGTGTGTGTGTGTGTGTGTATGTGTGTCTGTCTGTCTGTCTGTGTGTGTGTGTGTCTGTGTGTGTGTGTGTGACTTGCTGTGCGTGTGTGTGTGTGTGTGTGTGTGCGTGTGTGCGTGTGCATGTGCGTGTGTTTCATCCAGGTGCTGCTCCATCTATTTTGGTGATACTAGAGAAGGCCCTGGAGCAGCAAGGGCCAGGGAAGGGCAGACACCACCGGAAACCCAAGGATGAAGCCAACACCACAGAGGCAGGAGTGGAGAGACCACTCAGACAGAGAGAAACCAAGTCTGCTATGTTATTTCAGCTTGAGCCTTTCCATCTGTATTCCTTCTTCTATCAAAAATTACCGTTTCTGGACTTCCCTGGTGATCCAGTGGTTAAGAGTCCACCTTGCAATGCAGGGGACATAGGTTCGATCCCGGGTTGGGGAACTAAGATCCCACAAGCTGCAGAGAAACTAAGCACTCACACTGCAACTAGAGATCCCGTGTGCTGCAGATAAGACCTGCGTGTGCTCAGGTGCTCGGTTGTGTCCGACTCTCTGCAGCCCCATGGACTGTAGCCCACCAGGCTCCTCTGTCCATGGGACTTCCCAGGCAAGAATACTGGAGTGGGTTGCCATTTCCTATGCCAGGGAATCTTGCCGACCCAGGGATCAAACCCACAACTAAGACTTAATGAAGCCAAATAAATTAATTTTTAAAAATTACCCCTCCTAACTTTTGCACCATTGGCAGGGATGTAAATTGGTTCAACCACTATGGGAAACAGTATGGTGTTTCCTCAAGAAATTAAATCTAGAATTAGATTTAATTCTAATTAAATCTAGGAGCAGCACCTGGATGAAACACACACACACACACACAGACACACACACACACACACAGACACATACACACACTCGAGCACAGCAAGTCTCTTTTCTCAATGCCAGGTTTGATCCCTTAGCCAGGGAGCAGCACCTGGATGAAACACACACTAGAGCAGAGCAAGTCTCTTTTCTCAGTGCCATGTGGTCAAGCAATTCCACTTCTGGGTATATATCCAAAGGAAACGAAACCATTCTTAAAGTGATGGCAGCACTATCACAGTAGCTAAGGCATAGAAACAAAGTAGTGTCCATCAATAGATGAATGGATAAAGAATATGTGGTACATCTGAACAGTGTAATACTATTTAGCCTTGAAAAAAGAATGAACCTTCTAGAGGACATTTTGCTAAGTGACATAAGCTAGACAGAGAAAGACAAATACTGTATGATCTCATTTATATCTGGAACCATTAAAAAAATGTCGAACTCACAGAAACAGAAAGCAGGATGATGGTTGCAGGGTGTGAGGCTGGGGAAATGAGAAGGGGATGGTGAAAGAGTACAGACTTTCAGTTATAAGTAAATTCTGATGATCTAATGTACAGCATGATGACTATAGTTGACAATGCTGTATTATATACTTGAAATTTGTTAAGAAAAATCAATCCTAAACATTTTCTCTCACACGCACCCAACAGGTAAGCATGTGAGCTGATAGTTGTGTTAAGTAACTAGATCATGGGACACTTTTCACAGTGAATGTGTGTCTATGCTTAGTCATGTCTGACTCTTTGTGACCCCATGGACTGTAGCCCACCAGGCTCCTCTTTCCATGGAATTCTTCAGGCAAGTATACTGGAGTGGGCAGCCATTCCCTTCTCCAGTGGATCTTTCTGGCTCAGGGATCGAACCTGGGTCTCCTGCAGGGAAGGGGGATTCTTACCATCTGAGCCACCAGGGAAGCCTCATTCCTAATGCATACATAGATTAAATCATCACATCGTACCTTTTAAATATATCACAATTTTATTTACTAGTTATACCTCAATAAACCAGGAAAAGAAAATTACCATTTTTTAGCACCAATCTTCCAAGGCCCTGCTGGGAGATTACAACAAAGCTAGAAACAATCTGGATTAAAAATGGGCAAAAGACTTGAATAGACATTTCTCAAAAGAAGATATACATATGGCCAATAAGCACATATAAACGCTCAGCGTCAGTAATCATTAGGGAAATGCAATTCACACAATGGCATAGCGCACAACATCCATTAGGATGGCTATCATCAAAGGCAAAAAAGAGGACAAGTGTGATGAGGGTGTGGAGGAGTTGAAACCTTTGTACATTGCCGTTGGTGATGTGAAATGGTGCAGCTACTGTGGAAGATGGTATGGCGAGTTCTCAAAAATTAAACATAGAATTACCATACGACCCAGCAGTTCTACTTCCGGGTGTACATTCAAACAGATATTTGTCATTGGTTGCTGTCAACATTGCCCATGTTCACTACAACCTTATTTTACAATAGCCAAAATGTGGACGTGCCCCAAGTAGCCGTCAATAGATGAATGGAAAAACAAAATATGGTAGGTACCTACAGGAGAATGTTATTCAGCCTTTAAAAAGTAAATATTAAAAAATTTTAAACTATATTAAATACAATCCAGCCTTTTTTCTTTAAAAAGAGAGAGAGTCTAACAAATGCTGCAACACAGATGGATCTCAAAAACATTATGTTAAGTGAAGTAAACCAGCTGCAAAAAGATAAACAGTATGTGATTCCATTTATATGTGCCTAAAATAGGGAAATTCATAGAGGAAGAAAGTAGAATGGTGGTTTCCAGAGGCCAAGGGCACATGAAAATCAAGAGTTATTATTTGGTGTGTGCAGAGTTAAAGTGGGGTATGGTGAAAAAGTCCTGGAGGTGCACAGTTGCACAATTGTGTGAATATATTTAATATCACAAAACTATACACTTAAAGTGGTTGAAGTGGTAAGATTTGCTATCATATTTTTTTAAACTAGATTATTTGGTCAAGTGTGAGAGTTTCTAGGAACCCATGGGAACACGTGGACCTTCACTCATCACATAGATGGAGTTCAGAGAAGAAAGAGGCTTGGTCCAGGTACAAGGCGGTGATAACAGAGGCAGGAGGCAGGAGAACTTAGGTGTATAGACTCTCAGGCCTTGGGCTCTGGCGTTTCAGTTCAAGCACTCTGACCAGTATCCCAGATTGACGTCTCCACACAAGAGCTGGTTCTTCCAAGGATCTTGGACTCTACCACCAAGACCACTGATTCGGATCCTTTCAAGGAAAGGAACTAGGGGACTCTCAGCTCTGGGTCCAGGCAATGCTCCTGGCCCAAGCTTCATCAGAAGATTCCTAAAGTGAAAAACCTTGGAAGTTCCCGTTTTTCAACCCTGACTATCCATCCCTCATGGTAACTTGAAGGTGGTTCACTGAGGAGTTTTACAGATTTCACATCTCTCTCAGCAAACCCATTTTGACATTTATCTTCTCGAGCCAGCCAAAACCCTTCAAGATGGCCTATTTTCAGTGCCCATCTCAGAGCACCCCTCTAACAGGGATGGCAGAAACTTGGCACATTCACCACCACCTTCCACCAGGGCCCACGACAGACTTCACAAATCGATCAAGTATCTGTTCCCCACTGAACATGAAGAATTCAGACTCATATCATCAGAGCCTCTAGCTGTCCAATCATTCAGCAATGCCACTCAAGGTGAGATCTATTTGCCAGCCATCACCTACATGAATTGGATACACTCTGGGATCTTGAGAAAAAAATCACTTCTCTTTTGGCCTCAGTTTCTTCACCTACTATATGATTTTTGTGTCCCTGCTGGCTCTGTGATCCAGTGAATTCTATATTGTGGATAGAGTCTACATTGTAGAAACTCTTCATTGTGGAGAGTGGAAAATTCTGCAATGTGGATGCGTGTGCACGCATTCATGCTAAGATGCTTCAGACATATCTGACACTCTGCAGCCCTATGGACTGTAGCCTGCCAGGCTCCTCTGTCCATGGGATTCTGCAGGCGAGAATCCTCGAGTGGATTGCCATGCCCTCCTCCAGGGGATCTTCCTAACCGAGGGGTCAAATCCACGTCTCTTCCATCTCCTGCATTGGCAGATGGGTTCTTTACCACTAGCGCCACCTGGGAAGCCCACTGTGTGGCTAGGAGAGGGAAATGCTGTTGGTTTCAAGAGATTCTGTGGACTTTTCCACATATTTTTTGGCAGTAGGTCTTGCTTGTTTTATTTGCATGAGGGAGGGTCATGGAATCAGACGTCAGGAGATGACCATGCTCCTGGCCAGCCCTCTAGAAGCCATTTCCCAGTTCCTGGAGGGCCCCAGAGCCAAGAGAGTCCTAACATTTCCCTTCAAGGTGGCACACTTCTGCCCCACCACCACTTCCAGCAGGAGGACTGCTGGCCAGGACTGACATTTCTGCCCCCTCGCTTTGCCAGCCACTTCTCCTGTCCCTTATTCTGGGAGAGCAGCTGGGTCCCTCCAACAGGGCCTAGGCAGGCCTTCTCATTTCCCTGCCAGCCAGCCAGGCCACCCTCTCCACCCAGCTCTCGGTCAGCCAGACAGGGATGTATCAGAGCAAGGGGAGAGGACAGGACTGCCCTCTTGCCACCAAACACTATAAAAGAAAACATTAAATCTTGGCCTCCACCAGGGAACTGCCTTAATTAGGGTGGCGCCGAGCAGGACGCCGTAATTAACTGTGTGTCTGTGTTTCCATCCCAAACACCCATTTCCAGAGCTTTGTGATCCAGTCTTCTAAGAGAAGCTCAGCCAGAAACTTGGCACCAGCAACTCCAAAGGGGAGGGATGACGGGTTTCCCCCTGTTCTTTCTTTTCATAGCCCCACTCAGGGTGAGTCTCTGGAGGTAGGAACCATGGGTCCTTCCTTAAAAGGGTGTTAATTGTGGGTTCAGAGCTACTGGCTCTGCCTGGTCCCCCCAGACCAGGGAAACCCAAAGGTCTGATGTCAGTGTGAGTGGATGCATGTTAGCTTTGCTTGGATAACAGCCATTATTCCAGTAACTTTGATTTTCTTTAGTGAACCAGCCTCACCCACCTGTAGCTTTAGGGAGTCCATGTTTTGGGACTGACTAGCCAATCAGAGCTTTCATCCCCTGGCCAGTGGTTGGTTCAGAGTTGGACTGTGCTGGACCAATGAGAGTCTGGTGGAATCATTGGGAAATGGCTATTTGCTTTCCATTGGGGTTACTATACTGGTAAGATGTCAGCCTGGAGCTGCTAGGGACCATGTTTGCCACCTCACAAGACCAGGCCTGAAAATAAGGCCAAGTTGAAGAAAGCATGGAAAAAAGACAGAGGCTGCCAAGAGACAGAGAGAAACCTGATGGCATCTATTAAGCAGTTGAATCAGCCATACCTGAAGCAAAAATACACCCAAAGACAATTACATGAGAATCAATCAATTCCCCACTTTGGGTTATGTCGATTTGAACTATTTGTCACTTGTAACTTGCAGAGATTTGGCTAAAACAGAGGTCACTACATGGACTTCATGAAATGCAATCCACACACACCCATAAGTGCCAGGCAGCATGGTGAACGCAAGGGTGGACAAGAATGGCACCCAGTCTTATTGGGCTTCTGGCTTTGGGGGGAAGAGGAGATGTAAAGGAAACTGGACTTCCTGTCCTAGTGTCCGTCCACACTGAAAGGCTGTCTGTCTTCTGGCTAGCCTGAATCATTGCCTCCAGAGGAGACTGTCATCCCTTTATTGGATGCAGTCGTGCCTACCTGCAGTCTCTCGTCATCTGACCACAGTGCCTTTTTACTGAGCGACTTGTATGAATCACCTGCATGAACCAGCCCTTGGTCCAGGAGTTCTCCAGACAGTATATGCCCCCAGCCATAGTGACTGGTGTAGGAATCACATAAACACATAGTTTCTGTGCATGCACAGAATGCACACAGTGACTGGTACAGGAATGGCCACAGCTCTGTTCACTTGGACCCATGGATATAACCCCTGGTTCCCACTTTCCCTGTTGACCAATGAGCTCCCTATGGTAAACCAGTGAGCATAGATCCTGGAGCTGTGGCTGAAATTGCTGGGGAAAAGATACCCGGTCTCTTGGGGTTGCTAAATAGCATTTGGGCCTGATGCTGCCAGTGAGGTACACTCTGAGAATAAAGTCAAAAGAGAGGAAACTGCACCCAAGATAAAGAGATTCCGAGAGACTCTGTCCTGATAATGAATATACTTTGAGCACCTGGAGCCAGCTGTGCCTGAAACCCACACTTCTGGATGATTCCCATTTGAATAGGGGTTCTGCAGCATATAAGCCTAAAGAAACTTGATTTATGCCCCTAGGACTGAAGGAGCTTTATGGTGAAACCCTAACCCACATTTTCACTCTTGTCTCTAATAAGGAGCCTCATACTCCAACCGAGATGCTCATGTTACCACCGTGCACACGGCACTTTGTAGAGCTTTGGACTCCAGAGAGAAACCTTTTTCTCTCTATTGCCCATGAAAGCCCTCCCACTATTCAAGGCCCAGTTCAACAGCCTCCTCCTCCCAAAGGCCCTTGGAGGGCTCTCCCTCTTCTGCATTGTACAGCAGCTCTGGTCACTTGGACCCATGGATACACCCCTTGATTCTCACCTTCCCTGTTGACCAATGAACTCCAAGAAGGCTGAGAAATGGGATGGAACAGCTTCCCCATGACCTCATATGCACCTGTAACCAGGCCTGAAACAAAATCCATTGCCAAATGTTTAGTCACAAGTGCCAATTAATTGCACTTTTTTCTTTAAATAAGATTGAGCTGAGTTTCTGACTCTTACAACCAAAGAGTTACAATGGTGGCTATGTTTTCCCCTAATTACAAAAGTAACACACACTCATTGAAGATCAGAAAATATTCATAAACACACAAAGGAAGATAAAAATGATTCCTACTCCCACCTAGAAACCATTTAAAATATAATGGAGCCATGTCCCTTTAGACTTGTTTCTATATATATATGAGTACATATTTATTTGGATGAGATCATTCTCTAATACAGATAGGTGCTTTTTACTCCTTGTTGAAGTGGAACCATATGTACAGGAAAGGCCACAAATCACAAGGATACAGCCTGATAAATTTAACAATGTGAACACATCTGTCACCAGCATCCAGATTAAGAAACAGTGTCAGTCAGGACCTTCATATCTTTTTCTGGTTCATCCTGCAACCGCAGAGAGCATCACTCTCATGGAATTAGCCTCCTTAATTCTTGATGAGCAATCAATTTGTTTTCCATTTTTGTATTGTTGAAAGCAAAACCACAGAGGCCATACCCTACACACACATCATTTTGCATGTGGGAACTTGTATTCTAGGAGAAATTCCTAGTAGTAGCTAACAATTTCTCAAGCTCTTTCTGCCAGACACTGTATTAAATGCTTTTTATGGATTAGCTTATTTGAGCCTCTCAACAATTAACTGAAATAGGGACTTTTATTGTCCCCATTTTACAGAAGTGGGACTGCAGAGTCAAAGGATAGGCCCACTTCCCATTTCGATTCACATTTTCTACCTGCCCTCTGTCTGACTATACCAATTAATTCTCCCTCCAACAGCACAAAAATTCAATTTTCCTTCCACACTTGTAAAGCTGGATACTATCAATTGTTTGAATTGCCCATCTTGGCCACACAGATATGTGAAAAATCATAGCTTACTGTAGATATTTGTTCATTTCTTTCATTTTTTTAGTAAGGTTGAACAGCTTGTTTCATATTCATTAGCCATCTATATTTCTTTACTAAGTCACTTGTTCATACCTTTTGCCTGTTTTTCTGTCTGCTGAGGATACTGAATTTATTTTCACATATTGGAAGTATTCATCTTTTGCCTTTTGGATACATTGCAGATATTTTCCAACTCTGCTTTCTTTTTTTAGTCTAAAGATGATTTTTCTGACATAAAAGTTTGTGGGGGAATTTCTCTGGTGGTCCAGTAGCTAGGACCCCATGCTCCCAATGCACAGGGCCCGCTTGATCCTTGGTCAGGGGTCTAGATCCCTCTTGCCACAACTAAGAGTTCACATACCATAAGTAAAGATCCTGCATTCTGCATTGAAGAGCTCATGTGCTGCAACTAAGCACCGGTACAACCAAAGACATAAAAATAAATATTAAAAAAAAAAAAGAGTCTGTGGGGTTTGGGTATCTGGGGCATTTGTATAACAATCAATCACTTTCTTTATGATTCCCCATTTGTAAAATGGGGAGGGGTGGACCAAATCTGTGATTTTTAAAATGTGATCCACATGACTCGAGGGTCCCAAGACCACTCACCAGCCCCTCGGGGAGGTAGGACATGGGAAAATGTCTGAGTTGACTTTTTCCTGGGTTCCTGGTTCCATGAATGGTTCAACAACTTGGGTATTGGTTGAAGTACCAAACAGCCAGGCTGATTTCTCCACCAGCTCTTGGGACCTTAGGAATGGGTCCCCTCTCACAATCTACGGGGCATTTCTTATGTTTTCTCCATCACCTCTGCCCTCTGAGTCCTAATCTGAGCTGGTCAGTGATGGATCAATCACCAACCCACCCACCACATCCTTCCCAGTTCCTGCCCCAAACAGGAGCCCCAGCCACTCTATCTCTTCTTTGTGGACATCAGCCTTGACTGATTTTAGGATGATGGAGGAGGTTATATCACAGTCTCACCCAGCAAACAACCCCAAACTAGGCATGCCCTTCACCTGCCATGGTCCCCCAACCCCCAGTCTTTCACCAGGCCTGAGTCATAGCTCACACACTAGATACTTATCTTCTCTTTTTCTGGAATTGTTCCTCTAGGACTCTCCCTGGGAACTTTATTTTCACCAGTTTTTCAGGAAAGCATATTTGGCCCTCCTTCCACTGTTTGCTTGGGAACTGCTTCTGCATGTGTGTGTGGACACCATTGAACTAGATCCCAGGTTTTCAAAGTGTGACCTAGAGACCGTGGGACTCCCCATGATCCTTTCACGGGGTCTGCAGGTTAAAATTATTTTTATAATACTGTAGTTGTTTGAATGGTGGTCCCCCAATAGATATTCCAGTGTTCTAACCCTTAGAAACTGTGACTGGGATCTTATTTGGCAAAAAAAAAAAAAAAAACAACTCTTTGCAGATGTAATTAAGGATCTTGAGCTAAGGAGGTCAACCTGGATTATCTGTGTGGGCAATGACAAGTGATTTTATGAGATTTTTGTTGTCATTTAGTTGCTAAGTCATGTCTGACTTTTTTGAGACCCCATAGAAAAAGCAAGAGAGTTCCAGAACAAATCTATTTCTGCTTTATTGACTATGCCAAAGCCTATGACTGTGTGGATCACAATAAACTGTGGAAAATTCTG
Organism: Oryx dammah; assembly: GCF_014754425.2. Taxonomy (NCBI): domain Eukaryota; kingdom Metazoa; phylum Chordata; class Mammalia; order Artiodactyla; family Bovidae; genus Oryx; species Oryx dammah. The sequence goes on from NW_024070197.1 coordinate 45,729,433, forward strand.
AAAGAGATGGGAATACCAGACCACCTGACCTGCCTCTTGAGAAATCTGTATGCAGGTTAGGAAGCAACAGTTAGAACTGGACATGGAACAACAGATAGGTTCCAAATAGGAAAAGGAGTATGTCAAGGCTGTATACTGTCACCCTGCTTATTTAACTTACATGCAGAGTACATCATGAGAAATGCTGGGCTGGAAGAAGCACAAGCTGGAATCAAGATTGCCAGGAGAAATATCAATAACCTCAGATATGCAGATGACACCACCCTTATGGCAGAAAGTGAAGAGGAACTAAAAAGCCTCTTGATGAAAGTGAAAGAGGAAAGTGAAAAGGTTGGCTTAAAGTTCAACATTCAGAAAACGAAGATCATGGCATCTAGTCCCATCACTTCATGGCAAATAGATGGGGAAACAGTGGAAACAGTGTCAGACTTTTATTTTGGGGGGCTCCAAAATCACTGCAGATGGTGACTGCAGCCATGAAATTAAAAGATGCTTACTCCTTGGAAGGAAAGTTATAACCAACCTAGATAGCATATTCAAAAGCAGAGACATTACTTTGCCAACAAAGATCCATCTAGTCAAGGCTATGGTTTTTCCAGTGGTCATATATGGATGTGAGAGTTGGACTGTGAAGAAAGCTGAGCGCCGAAGAATGGATGCTTTTGAACTGTGGTGTTGGAGAAGACTCTTGAGAGTCCCTTAGACTGCAAGGAGATCCAACCAGTCCATTCTAAAGGAGATCAGTCCTGGGTGTTCTTTGGAAGGAATGATGCTAAAGCTAAAACTCCAGTACTTTGGCCACCTCATGCAAAGAGTTGACTCATTGGAAAAGACTCTGATGCTGGGAGGGATTGGGGGCAGGAGGAAAAGAGGACGACAGAGGATGAGATGGCTGGATGGCATCACTGACTTGATGGACGTGAGTTTGAGTGAACTCCGGTAGATGGTGATGGATAGGGAGGCCTGGTATGCTGCGATTCATGGGGTTGCAAAGAGTTGGACACGACTGGGCAACTGAACTGAACTGAACTGAACTGAGACTGTAGCCTGCCAGGCTCATCTGCCCATGGAATTTTCCAGGCAAGAAACACTGAAATGGGTTGCTATTTCCTCTTCCAGGGGATGGTCTCTGACCCCAGGGACAGAACCCATGTCTCCTGCTTGGCAGGCAGATTCTGTACTGCTGAGCCGGCGATAGACACAGAAATAAGTAAATAAGTAAAAATTTCTTTAAAAGACAGACCCACAGAGGAGAAGCTGGTGTGAAGTTGGAGGCTGATACTGAGGTGACGCAGCTGTGAGCCTGGGAGTGCCGGCGTCCACCAGAGGCTGGGAGAGAGAACGAATGGTTTTCCCCCACCCACCAGAGTCCGCGGAGGAAGCATGGCCTCGCTGACACTTGGATTTCAGACTTCTGGCATCCAAACTTGTGAGAGAACAAACTTCTATTGTTGTAAGTCATCAAGTTTGAGGTCACTTGTTATAGCAGCCACAGACAACGAATACAAACCTTGAGACGTTATTTGCCTTTTTCCCTCTCATTCCTTCATGAGCGTACCGTGGCATTTTCCAGAGGCCACAGGACATGTGATGTTGGAACAAAGTGGATGCAGAAGCCAATAGGAGAATCCAGCTGTCTCCCATTAAGCCAGACATTTGGTGAGTTACAAAAGTGAAAATAAATCATGCCATTCTTCTCACCAAATCCTTTTTGCTTGGGGAAATCTAGTTCTTTTTCACTCAACAGTTATATTTACGTAAGAGAGGACTTTTTAAAAATTAGCAAATAAATATTTTTAAATATTCTCAGTTTTAATTTCTAAATCAGTGAATATTGATAGCTGTAATCCACATAAACAAAAGTTCTTTGGGGTCCTCAATACATTGAAAAGTGTAAAGTATTTCTGAGAGGGAATTCCCTGGGAGTCCAGTGGTTAAGACTGCCTGCTTCCAGTGCACAGGGCGTCATCCCCTGGTTGGGAATCTAAAATCTCACATGCCACGTGATGTGGCCAAAAAAAAAAGCAGTCCTGAGATTAAAGCACTTGCTAATTATCTTAACTAGATAATGTCTCCCTCACCTTCCCACTCTGAGTCTGTTCCTACTTCAGCAAAATGTACAAAAACAGGCTGCGGTACAGTGCGGTGCTTAGTCGCTCAGTCATGTCCGACTCTTTGCAACCCCATGGACTGCAGCCCTCCAGGCTTCTCTGTCCATGGGAATCTCCAGGCAAGAATACTGGAGTGGGTTGCCATGCCTTTCTCCAGAGGATCTTCCCAACCTAGGAATCAAACCCAGGACTCCTGCATTGCAGGCAGATTCTTTACCATCTGAGCTACTAGGAAAGCCCAAGATAGGCTGCGTTTATCTGTAGTTAACAGAACACTCAACTGAAAGTCAGTTAAACAAGAGAAATGTATCATCTCACAAAACATTTGGTCAATTCATTGCATCATCACTCCTTGCCATCATGTTTCTGTTTATTCTGCTCTGACACCTTTAGAGAGCTGGTCCTTCTTCTCATGGTTACAGGATGGCTGCAACTGTGCCATGCATCACATCCTTACACAATAATGTCCAAAGGTAGAAAAAAGAAACATCCTTTCCTTGAGCCTCACTTTCAAGCTAAACAGGGCCCCTTGCCCGACTTTTCCTCATGCCTCACTGGCCAGAATTGCATCACAAGTTTGTCTCTGCCCAGGAGAATGGCATTATTATGATTGGCCCAGACTGGTCAAGATCAACCTCCTTGACTGGGAGAATGGCCAGTCTCCCCTGAAAACAAGACCATCTAATTAGGGTTTTAATATCAAGAAAGGGGAGTCAATCTATGGGACAGTACCTGCCATTCCAATGAAGGGATTTAGGGTCTGTGGACGTGTGCACCTCAAATCAACATTAATCTCCACTCCACAGATATTTAGACCACAGCTGTGCCCCCGCCTCCACTTTAGCCCCATGAGCCCCAGACCTGTAGTGCCTTAGTGCACAGCCACTGCCTGGCTCCCCCAGCCCAGAGGTCAGCTGCTTGTATATATCAGAGTTCTCCTGCACCCTTCCTGGCCCCAGTCTTAGTTGGACACCATCCTTGTTCATTTTGATAGATTTTAATAACTTTGAATGTTGGGAAGATGTTCCTCCCAGTGAGACAGGAGGCAGATGGCCCCCACACACAGAGTAAACCAATTGGAAATTCATTCCCTGTTGACCAAAACTCCAAGACAAGAATAGCAGGACAATTAAAGGAGGAGTCTGGGCCTTGTCAAGATCACGTATTTCTTGTTCTCAAAGTCAGGAGACCTCCCTGACCACACAGGCACAGAAAAGACTCCTTGGAGACCAAAGGGGAGCCATGTCAAGGGACGTTCTACCCAGACACCTTTTCAGTAAAATCCATCTTGGTTAAGAGATGCATGCGCATACATAGGAGGGTCCTGAGGTATACCAAATATGGACTGTGAACCAGGCAAATCAAAATGATTGGCCATAGGAAACTCGGAAGAAATACCCCATAAAAATAATTCAAACTGCCACAAGGGCCCAAAACAGGGACTCTCCCTCTGAGTCCACCCAGGTGTCTATCCACGCATATTGTACTCCTTTCCTCCTAATAAACACTTCACTTGCTCCCCTATTTTCTGTCTCTGCAGGAGTTTTTATCTGGACAGCTGAAGGCCAGGGCCCTTGTCATTTACCATCCTAGTGGCTAGGGTCTGGTGCTTTCACGGCCATGACCCAGCCCAGTCTGTGGAGCCCAAGCCCTGCTCCCAGCTGTTGCAGGCCAAGGCCATCTGAGATCACCAGTAAACACTCAAAGTGTTTAATAGCATTTCCTGTGTTTTTCATTTTAACCTTTAAGTTCTACATAGTCTCTCTAAAATACTGTAAAGTTCTCCCTGCCAACCTGTCTCACACACACGCACACACACATGCACACAAACACACACACACACAGGTTCTGTTCCATTCAGTCGCTCGGTCATGTCCAATTCTTTGCAACCCCATGGACTGCAGCACGCCAGCACACCAAGCCTCCTTGTCCATCAATGACTCCCGGAGTTTACTCAAACTCATGTCGGTTGAGTCAGTGGTACCATCCAACCGTCTCATCCTCTGTCATCCCCTTCTCCTCCCACCTTCAGTCTTTCCCAGCATCAGGGTCTTTTCAAATGAGTCAGTTCTTCGTATCAGGTGGCCAAAGTATTGGAGCTTTAACTTCAGCATCAACCCTCTCAATGAATACTCAGGACTGATTTCCTTTAGGATGGACTGGTTGGATCTCCTTGCAGTCCAGGGGACTCTCAAGAGTCTTCTCCAACACCACAGTTCAAAAGCATCAGTTCTTCAGTGCTCAGCTTTCTTTACAGTCCAACTCTCACATCCACACATGACCACTGGAAAAACCATAGCCTTGACTAGACGGACCTTTGTTGGCAAAGTAATGTCTCTGCTTTTTAACATGCTATCTAGGTTGGTTATAACTTTTTGTCCAAGGAACAGTGTCTTTTAATTTCATGGCTGCAGTCACCATCTGCAGTGATTTTGGAGCCCAAACAAATAAAATCTGCCACTGTTTCCATTGCTTCCCCATCTATTTGCCATGAAGTGATGGGACCAGATGTCATAATCTTAGTTTTGTGAATGTTTTCACTCTCCTCTTTCACTTTCATCAAGAGGCTTTTTAGTTCTTCTTCACTTTCTGCCATAAGGGTGGTGTCATCTGCATATCTGAGGTTATTGATATTTCTCCTGGCAATCTTGATTCCAGCTTGTGCTTCTTCCAGCCCAGCACTTCTCATGATGTACCCTTCATATAAGCTAAATAAGCAGGGTGACAATATACAGCCTTGACGTACTCCTTTGCCAATTTGGAACCCATCTGTTGTTCCAAGTCCAGTTCTAAACTGTTGCTTCCTGACCTGCATACAGATTTCTCAAGAGGCGGGTCAGGTGGTCTGGTATTCCCATCTCTCAAATAATTTTCCTCAGTTTGTGGTGATCCACAAAGTCAAAGGCTTTGGCGTGGTCAATAAACAGAAGTAGATGTTTTTCTGGAACTTTCTTGCTTTTCTGATGATCCAACAGGTGTTGGCAATTTGATCTCTGGTTCCTCTGCCTTTTCTAAAGCCAGCTTGAACATCTGAAAGTTCATGGTTCACATACTCTTGAAGCCTGGCTTGGAGAATTTTGAGCATTACTTTACTAGCATGTGAGATGAGTGCAACTGTGCATTCGCTTGAGCATTCTTTGGCATTGCCTTTCTTTGGGATTGGAATGAAAACTGACCTTTTCCAGTCCTGTGGCCACTGCTAAGTTTTCCAAATTTGCTGGCATATTGAGTGCAGCACTTTCACAGCATCATCTTTTAGGATTTGAAATAGTTCAACTGGAATTCTATCACCTCCACTAGATTTGTTCATAGTGATGCTTCCTAAGGCCCACTTGACTTCACATTCCTGAACTGAAACCTGTGTCACACACACACACAGGTTAGCAATTCCAAATTCTAGAATCTTTTGTTTTGCAACTCCTCTGTGGTGCAACTTTGGACATGTAACTTACCCACTCTGGGCCTATGTTTCTTTACTTCTAAGAAGAGGTAATGAGACCTATGATCTGGAATTGCTAAGGATTAAATGAGAGGAGGAGTGTAAAGTCACTTCTTGTTGAGACTCAGAAATCATCAGGTGTCACATTATATTTGCATCTCAACCTCTGAACGGCATTTCAAAACCTGCAGAGTACCTGAACTTTCATTTTATCATCTGAGATTCACAGCAGGAAAGGGTTACCATGTTCCCAGTGAGGTCACTGAGGGCCAAAGTGGCCAAGTGATCCAGCCAACATCACACAGGCAACTCAAAACCAGTTCTGTTAGCCAGGCTGTCAGATTCTAAGCCCAAGGTCCCTCTCACTTCACACTGCCTCCCTGACGTCCATCTGTGTGACCCAGATTGCTCAGCTACCAAAAACCTGGAAAGTTTTGTAGGAATTAAGTCTGGGCCTTTGGTCTACACATGGCCAGGAGAAGCAAGGACGGCTGTAAATACCCAGGAGAGGGGAGGAGGGACTCTTCCAGTTCACAGTCCACGGAGGAAAAGCAACTTCTTAAAGGACTCAAGTCAGGAAAGGCCTTCTATGAATGCAAAACCGGAATATAGAAATTTAAAAACAGATGCATTTGACTACATAGCAATGTTCATCTGTCGTAAGGCAAAAGATGCCATAAGCAAAGTTAATAGACAAACAATAAATTAGGAAAAAATATTTGTGATGCAGAGGACATAATACACAAAGGGCTCTTACAAAGTGAAGAGAAAAGGGCAAACAACACAAAAGAAATTATGGCAAAGGACATGAATAGGCAATTCACAAAAGAATGAAGCCAAATGGCCACAAACAAATGAAAAGATGCTCACACTCATTAGTGGTCAGGGACATACAAATTAAACTGACAATAAGATATCACAGAGGAAAATTTAAAAGAACAAGAATGCAATTGCTGGCAGGGATTTAGGGAAAAGCTACATTCATATGTTGCTGAAGATTTAAATTATTATTGTCTTTTTTGGGAGAACTTTGGCAACACCAATTAAAACTTCAGGAGTAACATGAAAACTTTGCATTTAAATATATATATATATATATATATATATATATATATTGATTTCCTTTAACTCAGCAATCCTAACCCTGGAAACCTACCTGATAGAAATTAAGCTATCATATCCTAAGGACAAAGGACGAAAGATGTTTATTGAATTATTATTCATAATGAAAAAAAAAAACTCTCAAAGGTCTTCCCTAGTGGTCCAGTGGTTAAGAATCCGCCTTCTAAATGCAGAGGACATGGGTTCAGTCCCTGCTCGGGGAACTAAGATCCCACGTGCCACAAACTACTAAGCCCACATGCCACAAACTACTGAGCCCACACACTCTGGAGCCCACATACCACTGCTAGAGAGAAGCCAGAGCCCTGCCACGAAAGATCCCACGCGCTGCAACACACACTACCACAGCCAAGAATAAACACGCATACTTTCTAAACTCAGAAGGCATGGCAGGGTTTCCCTGGCATCTCAGTGGTAAAGAATCTGCCTGCCAGTGCAGGAGACAGGTTCTGTCCCTGATCCAGGAAGATCCAACATGCCTCAGAGCCACTAAGGCCAGTGCACCACAGTTATTGAGCCTGTGCTCTACAGTCCGGGAGCCACAACTGCGGAAGTCTGCACACCCTAGAGCCCGTGGTCCACAATAAGAGAAGCCCCTGCAATGAGAAGCCTGTGTATCATGCCTAGATAGGGGCCCCCGGTCACTGCAACTAGAGCAAAGTCTGCACAGCAATGAAGACCCTACACATCCAGAAATAAATATAAATAAATAAATAAAAATTTTTTAAAGCATGGCAGACTGACACACAGGAAGTCCTGGTTTCCCAGCCTCCCTTGCAGCTTGGTTGGGACCACGTGACTGGGTTCTAGCTAGTAGACTGGCGGGAAGAAGTGACGTGTGGCTGCAAATCCCCCTGCACAGCCCCCTTCACCGTCTTCCCCTCTGCAGTGACCACCCAGTGCCTGGGTCCCTGTTCAGAGAACACCATCCCAGGGCTGTACGACCGCACTGCACTGGCACAGGAACCAGAAGTAAACAAGCCACTGCAATGTCACAGCTCCCTTGTGGCCACAGCAGAGCTCACTTTCACGAATACGCAGCCTCAGTGTCCATCAGAGAAAATGACTGACTGAATGACGGCTCAGCACCACCTCAGCCTGCACAAGGAATGAACTAGGGCTAGACCGAGGGACTCCCAGACCACCAAGGAAAAGAGCAAAACACTAAGAGCCCCCGTAATATCTTGCTTTGGTCATATAAACAGTGATGGAGAAGATCCTCTAATGGTGCATATGTGCATGTCTATGCATGTGTCTGATGTGAGTATATGTGGTTATATGAGAATGGACAGAGACCTGGGAGGATACTTCTAGCTTGCAAGCACAAGTTGGAAGGGAAGAGGAAAAAAGAAAGTGAGGACGGCCAACTGATGGAAAAATGCATCACCATAGTTTTCAAGACTTCCCAGGTAGTCCAATGGTTAAGACTCTGCACTCCCAATGCAAGGGCCCCAAGGTTCAATCCCTGGTCAGGGAACTAGATCCCACATGCCTCAACAAAAGTCACACACACAGCCACAAGGATCTTGCATGCAGCAGCTAAGGCCAGGTGCAGCCAAATAGGGGGGAAGAAAAACATAGTTTCCAAGAGTACTTTGCATTTATGAATGTGCAAAAGTAAATATAAGAATGTTTTCATAGGAGAGAATAAAACTTATTTTCTATAACACAAGGAAAAAATGCACTCACGTAGCTAGAGGATGCAGGAAAGAGGGGATATCGGATGCACCAGGAAGGGATGCAGAAAGTCCAGTCCTTGCCTTAAATCTGATCACACCTTTCTGTCTGGCTGAGTCTAGTCAGGGCATCTCCCTGATTGCGGTGTGGCTAAAAACAAGGGGAAAGAAAGGTAACCAGGGTCTAGGATCCATCTTGGCCTGGGAGCTGCAGCCAGAGAGTGGGGGCTGCCTCCCAAGCTTATGAGAAAATGGGGAAGCCTTCAGTCAGCAGCCCAACAACTAAGCCAGCATATTGGGGACAATCTGCCAGGACGGGAAGGACCCTTAGAAGTCACCAGGGTCGAAAGTCACGGACTGGGTGCCCAAAAGTCAAATCCAATCCTTGTCAGTTTGTTTGGCTTACACAGTGATGTCTGAAAAAATTCAAATTGGTAAATACAGTGTCATATACAAAAATGTTCTGCACTATGCTGGATTAGATACTTGACTGAAAAAAAATAGGACTTGAAATTGGACCGTGGATTAGATCATAGTATGATATCAACATTAACGTTTCAAATTTTAAAAATTATTCTGTGGTTATGTAGGAGAAAATTCTCGTTTTTAGGAAATACACACTGAAGTGTTTGGAGTAAAGGGAGAGTTTATTCTCAAACAGTTCACCAAAAAAATGTACACATATTTGAATACATGTGTGTGAGAGAGAGAGTGAGAGAGAGACAGAGAGGGAGAAGGAAATGACAAAGCTAGGTAAAAGTTATATGGGAAGTTCCCTGTAATATGCTTGCAACCTTCTCCTCTAAGTTTGAAATTATATCAAAATAAGAAGTAACAAAATAAAACAAAAAAGCCAAATTGGTTGCCAACATATTCAAATTGGCAGAGTTCATACAAACACACACACTCCAAATTTACCATCTACAGTTTATAGTGAAAAAAACAAAAATCAGATTATCTGGCCATACCACTCCCACATTTCTGAATAGCTGCAACTGGGTGGAGCTGAGGAATGGTCACCCCGCTTTAGAGAGGGCATGCACTCTTCAAGTTTGTTACTGTCTCCAGGCCTGGCGTGCAGCAGTCCACGTGGTTGCCAAGAGTCAGGCATGACTTTGCAACTGAGTGACAACCAGGGCTCCTTACTGCTGCACCAGGTCACTTCATCCAATGACTGGCCCCAGAGCTGTGGGTTTGACCCCACCTCTCCATCGGCCCCTTACCTACACCCTCTGACAAAGTGAAAATCATACCCTGTGGGCTTCCGTAGAAGACAGGGTTTGGCTTTACCCCTTAGTACTGCCATCCTTTCACACTGCATCAGCTTGGCTAAACTAGAACCATGTGGTCCCTGAACTTCCTTATGGGTCTGAGGTAGTGCTGGCCAAAACAGACCTTACATGTGAGATCTGGAAGGTGGGAGAGAAGCAGCAGCCATGTCCTTAGGCTCCGAAGGTCACACAGGGCCCCAGGCCCCGTGGCGGCTTGCTCAGGCTGCCAGCATCTGCTGGTCATCTGTATTTGCAAGGGCAGCCCCTGGCTTCTCCAGATCCTTTCAGACCTCCATCTGCGTCTTTTGGTCCAGGGCCAGGTGTGCGTGCAGCTCTGTGGTGAAGCACTCCAGCTTCTCCCACAGGTCACCCTCAGCACCCAGGTTGGAGAAGGTGAGAGACAGACATGCTTCTAATTTGTCCTTGCTCTCACCCAAATCCAGCTTTCCTTTACAGGCATCATTCAGACTGACTTTAGGCTCAACCCCAGACACAGAGGCAACAGCCTGAACAATCTTGTAAGGTCGAACGCCTATAGTAAGTCCATTTTTGTATTACTTTCAGAGGCTCTACTTTCCTAACCAAACCCTGACACATCTGTGTGATCTTAAACAAGTTACTTACCTCTCTGAGTCTCACTGCTGTTGCCTTAAAACGCAATGATAACAATATGATGAACACCCATGATAACACTACAATCCCACATGATTATGGTGAGGACAAGATGGGAGTTATACATAAGTGCTTGCCAAATGCTCCATAAGTGTTGTGTATCATAAATCTGCAGAGTTTTTAAATGGGAGCTGTGCCTTTATCTATATAACATCAGGAAAGAAAGAAACTAACTGAAGATACCTAGTTTGATCTGTCATCATCTAAATTAACAGTTCTTCTTCCAAACCCTGCAATATTTTAAACTCTCCCCAAATGTATGTGTGTCTGCCTGTAAAATGGGAAATTTGAACATTCTAAAATAGTTCTTTCATTTAAATTCAGTACAGACAACCTCTGTTAGATTGCATCCTAGGAGCCAGGTGACGAGATGAAGAGTCATGTGTTTGCTGGGAGTCCTCTCGGGGGGCCCCACCCTGAGAATAAAGGCACCTGGATTGGGCAGAGTGAGGAGTGGGCTGCCTTCCAGCTAGAGCAGAGGCCTCTGGCAACCCCACAGAAGGCTTCCTGAAGGCCCTTCAGAGTTGCCCCAAACTGAGGCAGAGTCTAGCCTTTGTATGGCTCTCAAACCACTCACTGAACAAAGTCCACATTCATTTGGAGTGGCGGCATAAACATGGGCAGGGGTGCTCCCTGCTGCCAGGGGGAGGGATTAGCCACCAGCACTCCACAGCTAAGGCAATGAGCTGCCATCCTACAGGGCCCCCTGGATTGCACACCACAGTGTCCACTACACCACCCTGGTTTTTTTTAAATCTGTTGTTGTTCAGTTGCTCAGTCATGTCAGACTCTTTGCGACCTCGTGGATTGCAGCCCGCCAGGCTCCTCTGTCTATTGGGGATTGTCCCAGTAAGAATACTGGAGTAGGTTGCCATTTCCTCCTCCAGGGTATCTTCCCAACCTGAGGATCAAACCTATGTCTTGTGCATTGGCAGGAAGATTCTTTACATTTGAGCCACTTGGACATGGCCAAAGAACTGGTGGCCACTCTTGTCACTGGAGAGAGTGTCAACTATCTGGCTTTGAGAGTGGTGGGGCAGAAAGACAGAATGATATCACTGGACTGCTGATTACCATGGCCAAAACCCACCTTACCTCTAGACTCCCAGATGGGTGAAATAGTAAAGCTCTTGGCTCTTTAAGCCACTTGGATGTGGGGTTTCTGTGCTGTGCAGACAGAAGCATTCTAAGTTATCTAAAGGTGATGCTCTTGTTAGTGTGACCACCGCACATACACATACACACACCCTGTGCAATGTGCACACTCAGGGATATGCACACAACTGCAAGATCAATTTTTAAAGACCCAACAGCTTCCCTACCACCAGCAAAATAAATTTGAAGGAAAATGGTGCAGCCACTGTGAAAAACAATAGGACAGTTTCTCAAAAAATTAGACACAGAATTACCATATAATCCCGCAATTCCCCATCTGGGCGTATACCCAAAAGAATCGAAAGCAGGGACCCAAACACCAGTGTTTATAGCAGAATAATTCACAATAGCCAAAAGGTACAAACAACCCAAGTATCCACAGATGGATGAATGGCTAAACAAATGTGGTATGTACAGCCAACAGAATTAGCCTTAGAAAGGAATAAGATTCTGACACATGCTATATCCTGGGTGAACAGACTTAACCACTATTCTAAGTGAAATAAGCCAGTTTTAGAATAAATATTGTCTGATTCCACTTTTGTGAGGTACATATAATAGGTACATTCATACAGACAGTAAGTAGAACGGTAGTTTCCAGGGGTGGGGGGTGGGAGAGGAGAGGGGATAGTGTTTAATGGGAATGGAGTTTCAGTTTGGGAAGATGAAAACATTCCAGAGATAGGTGATGGTGATGGTTACACAGCAATATGAATATACTTAATACCACTAAACCATTATACTTTAAAAAGGCTTAGATGAAATTTTTATTTTATGTATATTTCATCACAATTAAAAAAAAAAGATTTTAAAACATAAAAGAAAAAAAAAACCCCTTCATATAACAACAGTACACAAGGTACCTTGGAACAAACCCAGTCAGAACTTCATAGGACTCTAGAGAAAACCATAAGACTTCACTGAGGAAATGAAGAGGTTGAAGTGGAGAGATATACCATGTTCATGGAGGAAAAGAATCAATGTTGTAAAGAGGACACATCTTCCCAAATTAATCCATAACATAATACAATTCCAAACAAGACTCCAACAGCACTTTTCATTGAACTTGATCAGCTGACTCTAAACATCCTATGGAAGAATGACTATGATATAAGAATAGCATACATTCAGAAAAGTGCACAAATTAGAAATGGATAGCTCACTGAAGTTTTACAAAGTGAATCACCATTTCACCAACACTTGGATCAACAAACAGACTGTTGTCCCAGAAGACCTCTTTGTACCCTTCCTGCAGTCGTTACCAACTTTAAGGTCTCTATCTTAATGAACTTTGCCTGGTTTTGAACTCCCTACACTTGGAATCATACCATGTGTGCTTTTTTGTATCTGGTTTCTTTCACTCAACATGATTGTGCAATTCACTCATGTTGTTGCTTCAGTTGTCAATCATTTATCTTCATTTCTGTGTAATACCCCAATGTACAACTATCTCACTATTTATCTATTCTACTGTTCACAGGCATTGGGATAGTTTCCAGCTTGCAGAGACTGCAAATAGCATTCTGGTACTTGTCTTTTGATCCACATTTATGCACAAACCTGCTGGGCATAATCCTAAAAGTGGAACCACTGAGTCATCAAGAAAACGTTTTTAAAGAACAGAGGATGTTTTTGGGTGTAGTGGGAAAGAGACATTCTTACCCTACTGGACATCACAATAAATTATAAAGCTGCAGTAATTAAAAGGCACACATAGTAACACATCTCCAGCTCTATGCACACACACACAATCATCCTATGCATGTACATACTCAGGGTTGTACACACACTGCAAGATCAATTTTTAAGAACCCAACAGCTTTCCTACCCCACAGCAAAATTCACTTGAAGGAGCATGCACACGGTACTCATGCCCACATCCACACACACACACAAGCATGCTCTCCCACCCGACATACTCCACCAGTCAGCACAGACAACTCATGGCCGGACTTCCCAGACCAGATAACTGAGTGTCGCAGTCCCTTTCAAGTGGTATCAGAGCACAGGCCTGCAAGTATCCAGGAGACGGCTGATGGAGAAGAGGAAGAAGAGAGAGAGCCCCCCTGCCACCCGCCCACTGGCTTTAAAAAGAGAACAAAGTGAGCGGGATCAGAGGGTGCAAGGTGATGGCAGCGACGCTGAAGCCATTTATTACTGCCAGGTGTGTGAAGGGTCAGGCTGCAGGGCACGCTGGAAGTGCCAGCAGGGGTGCCTGGACCCCCAGAAACAGCGAGAAATAACCTGTCCGTGGGCAAGGGACCAAGGAAGGGCTGCCAGGACCCTCTTCTTAACAAAATGACAATGTGCTTTCTCTTTTATCCAGGCCAGAGGGGGTGGGGGTGCAAGCAGGATAGAGGTAGCGACAGCTTAATAAAGAGCTGTCAGTCAAAGCTCTAAAAATACCCTCCCGCTGCCAGCAGGCTCACTCCTGCGCCCGCCCAGGCTTCCTGCCGCCTGAATGGTCCCTGGTGACACACAAGGACAAATGTCTACACAGAGAGGCCTGGCGTCAGGCAACACACACGATCCCTCTGTGGCTGGAATCTGCCTTTTCTCCCCTACCATGCCCCCCAGGACCCTCAGACAGGCACCCCCAGGGCCAGGAGGCGGGTCATGAGGGTCCCGGGGTCAAGGCATACTTCCATACCAGGCTTCTCCATCCTCTGGAAAGGCATAAATATCAGACACGTCTCCTCGCAGGTGGCTCCCAAACCCCAAAAGAGCGGGGGGTCCCAGAGATTCCAGTTTCAGGCAGGCTCCCGGTTGGAACCAAAAACCATCTCGGCTTCCACTAAGATCCCGGTTTAGTGGGGGAGGCCCAACACTGTCACGGCAGGGATCCCAGCCTGTCCAGGGACTCAGCACCACTGCCAGTCACTTCTGGTCTGACGGCGGTGGAGGCGCAGCTCTTAGCTTGGGGAACTCCCCGTCTGATGAGGGAGGAACAACTGCCTAGAGACAGGTTCCCACACAGGGACAATAACAGACGTTTAGCCAAAATGGCCTTATGGTCCAGTGCCCCTCCAACTTTAATGCCCTGGGAATCTTTTCAAATACAGACTTCCTTCTGTATACTCTAGGGTGGGCCTGAGGCTCTGCATTTCTAACAAGATCCCCGATGATGCCAGCGCTGCTTGAGAGTGAGGTGAGAGGCATGGAGGGTGTGGATAACTAAATCCTACTGGCTCTTCTTCTGACTGATCGAGCTCTGAGCTGGGGCTACCTGGGAGGGCTCCAAGGAGCAAGTGGGGTGGAATCTGATGGGCAGAGGGAGAACTCTGGAGAACTGGCCTTAAGTCCAAATCTGGGCTCTGGCGTTTACCAGTGTGACTCTAAGCAAGTTTCTTGACCTCTCTGAAATTAGGACCACGGTGGCCATGCACACCTCACAGGGTGGCGTGAGCAGATGGAGCACGAGCACAGGCTTGGCACACACCCGGCACAGGTAGGCGCTCAAGACACACCCGCCCGCTGCTTTTATAATAAACTCTAACCATTGCGTCTACACGAGGGAGGGCCAAGCCTCAGACGGAACCGAAGGGGGCTGCTCCTGAAGGCAGGGCTGCAGAGACGCCCTGGTGGATAACAAGCTGCCCGCAGAGGTGTCAGGCAGGCCCTTGACTTCCCTGAGCATCAGTTTTCTCACCTGTAAAATGGGGATCATAGCCTGGCCTGTCTCTGAAGATGTAGTTAAAAATCGGGACATCCTACACGCGTAGCAGCACTTGAGCACAGGGACTGGCACACAGTAGGCGCTCAGTAAAGCGCTCTCCGGGATGGGAGTGGGGGACAGCGGTGCCAGGACCCCCGCGGGTCAGGGGGCCCAGCGGAGCGCAGGAAGCCAGCGTGCCCGCCCCAGCCCCCCACCCCCACTCCCACCCCCACCCCGAGGCCGCCTTTGAGCCCTGCGCTGCGCTTTGAAGTCCCAGATGGGCCTGGAGGAAAGAAGATCCCCGCGCCCAGCCCCCAGCCCGCACCTGGATAAACACGCGCCGCCAGCCCCGCCGCCAGCCGCGGACCGACGGCCTGGCGGCAGGGACGGCCAGGCGGCCGGAGCGGCCCGGCAGCGGCTCACTTCAAAGCGCCAGCGGCCGCCAGCGGGAGGGGGCCCTAATCAGGCCCGGCTGCCGCCGCCTGGGCTCACAGCCCTGCCCGGCCTGCCCGCGCCGCCCCCGCCATCTGCTCCGCGTTAGAGCGCTCACCGATGGGGGCAGGGGCGGCCGGGATTGAATGGCACAGTCGCAGGCTGACCGTCCGAATCGCGAGGCCAGGCCAGTCATCTCCCTCTCGGCTGATTCCATTACCTCACCGCTTCATTAGTTCATTTGTTAATTTCAGCAAATGTGTACTGAATGCCTGGGTGCCAGGCACCGGTGCTAAGCAAGGGAAATACAGTTGGTTCATTCATTTAACCAATATTTGTCGAACTCCTATATACTAACAGACCTTGGGGATACAATTCATTTATTCATTCATTCAATAAATGTTTTGAGTGTCCAGTATGTGCTACATGCTGTCCCCAACTTCATCTCCCTGCAGCTCACTGCCCAGCCACCCACAAACCACTCACAAGTTCCTCCTTGCTCTATGACCTCCATGCTTTATCATTTGTTCTCTTTGCCTGGAGTGCCCTCCTCTGCCCTAAACAAACTCCTACGCATGCTGCAAGAGCCCTGTTTGAAAGTTTCCTCCTCCATGAAGACTTCAGCCCTCTGGAAGTCCCCAAGCCCACGCAATGCCGCTCATATGACCTTGAATGACAGTGATTCATTCCTTTGCAGGGTCTGTGTGCCCCACCACAGACTGACAGCTCCCACCAGCACCCTACCAGTCACTGGCTATGTGGCTCTATAACCGCTCCATGCCTCAGTTTTCCCATCTAGAATCAAGAAAGGACAAACCTTGGGGGGTTGTGGGAAGTAAGTGGGTTAAACACAAGGTCAGGCTGTGTGAGGCAGAAGCGTGGCAAAAGGCAGCAATGGTTTCCTGATCCTCTCTACAGCCCGCTGGCTCCAGGAATCAAAACTTAGTTCATACACCTCCTCCAGGAAGCCCTCCTGACCCAAGAACAGGCTTCCTCTCCCTTTGTTTAGTTCCTGCCAGTCTAACACAACCTACTGACCACTGTCATCTAGTTGCTCCTGGCGGCTTGATGTCTGCCAGGCCTGTATCCTGGGTCCAGTGCTCCAGAGTGCAGAGAGCTAGCCCTATGTCTCTCTTCCTGCCCCCTGCAGTGCCTGGCAAGTTACTTAGCACACCCAGGATCCAGCAGACAAGGGTCCCTCTCAGGCTCTCTCTCTCTCAAGGTGGCGGGGACCTTGGGCTGAGTAGGCTGCTCAGGTTCTGGGCTGTAGTCCCCAGGGGTGCAAGGAAGTGCCTGAGAGCAGGAGCTTCACCCACAGGAGGGGTGGGGAGACACAGACTGCCTTTCCATGTCAACCTGTGGGCTGCTGGGAGCCCAGGAGCTGAGGATAAACAGGTCTCTGGCTTTGAGAACCACTGAAGGCTCCTTGTAACCCTGGGGAGCCATAAAGAGTCAGACCCAGGGATTGAGACAGAAATGCCTGTCCAGGGGGCCAGCAGGCCAGAGCGGCCAGGATTGCCAGGGAATCGGAAAGGGGCTGGTTACCCAGAGACACCAGCTGGCAGACAGACAGATAGACAGGAAAAGCTAGACTCCTGGGGTCGTAGCCTTCCCAGGCTCTCGGGTCCCCTCTCCCTTCCTCTCCATCCTCTGCTTCCTGCAGAGCTCATGGTCTCTGTCCCTGATGTGGCCTCTGGGTTTCTCTCAGTCCATTGGTCACCTGTGGGGCAGTGAGTCGGAGCCTGGAAGATGAGGTTCTTGGATAAGTCCCAAGCACGGAGCCTGCAGACAGTTAACGCGTGTGGCTGTTTGGGGGGGAAGGGCAGTGACATTTGTTTCTAAGCCATAGGCTTGTGACAAAAGACCTGAGTTCAAGTCCTGACTCAGCCGCTCACTCACTGGGGGAGATGGAGGGGTCCCCCGAGAGCATCAGTGGGGGGATCAGGGAAGGCAGTTGAGGCAGCCAGTTCACGCGGTGGCCCCTCAGAGCAGGGCACGTGGCTTCCGACTCTCTCCAAGCGCCTGCTGCATTCTCACTGCCCAGGGGAAAGCCTCGCTTTGGTGACTTGGTGCCCATCCAGGGCCTTCTCCTGCCTCGTGGGCTTTCTGTGGGTGCAGCTGTCTTGGGTCTGTAGCCCAAAGACCAACCCCGAGGTGAGGATTCGGGCACACATGATGTGTTTGGGAGACTGGTGAGGGGATGGGAGAGGAACAGGGTGGGGAAGAGCAGGACCAACAACACTGTGATCTCAGGCAACCTCCCCCCACCCCCTGCCAAGAGGGCAGCTTCAAACTGACCCCACGGGGGACACTGCAGGGTGACTTCCACCTGGAATTTTCCCAAGTGGGGCCCGGGAGCTTTCATATACCTGTATTGGTGGAGCATGTTAATTCCCAGGCACTTAGACTCTCCGCGGTGTGGACAGTCCGCTAGGAGTCCTCCAAAGGAGAGCCCCAGGGGCTCTGGCTCTTGAGGGCATACCGAAGTGGGACTAGGTGCTCAGAAGTGCTCAGAAGGGATCCAGAGGGTTGCCCACCAATACAAGACCTTCTTTGGTCCTGCCCCATGAATACTTCCTGCAAAAAAGCCTCTGAGGGCAACCTCTGGGGGTGGCAGGCAGGAAGAGCTCCCCAGATGCTCAGGGAAGATCCAGAAGTTCCGAGGGACTTCTGGCTCATGATCTGGGTGCCAGGTCCTATTGCACAAAGGGCCTTGGTACATGTGGCCTGAAAGCCACATAAAGTCACCATCTGACCTAGCTACTGCCCCAACTGAAAAAGTCTCCCTCTCAAAGGCAGGGTAGGCCAGGGTTCAAGAACCCAAGAGTGTCACAAAATCTGGCACTCTATTTACCAGGGGTGTGTGTTTGGGCAAGTTATTTTACCTCTCCGATCCTCAGCTTCCTCAGCAGTAGAATGGGGATAATTATAACAATTGAGGGCATTTACAGTGAGTCAGACACGATGCGAAGCTGGTCTTAGACTGCTGGGTTTCCCAGATCCTTGTATCTCATTTTTCACAGTGAGGCCTGTACAACCTTACCAAGCAACCACCAGTCTTGAATTCCATTCATGTTACCAATATTTAAAAAAAAAAAAAAAAAGACACTACTCCCAACAATCCTCAGGCTAATAAACACATTCTTGATATTGATTTTGATAACAGTATTTGAAGATGCAGATTCCTGGCGGGGATAATTCATATATTACTTAACCACTCCTGTCAGGGGCACCATGTCCAAACACAAGGTTGTACACTGCACAACTCCAGGAAGTAACACACAAAACCACAATACAAATGGCACCCCCTGGAACTTTCCAAGTGCTCTCCTTGTTCAGCCTGCTTCCTGCAGCCTTGAACCCAACAGCGTGGATTCCTGATTTAGATCATTCTGGTGTTAACCTCCACTTCACGCCATGATTAAGAGTGAAGCACTTTTAAGGTAATCACACAAGCAATAAAGCAAGGTATGGGGGGCTTCCCTGATAGCTCAGTTGGTAAAGAATCTGCCTGCAGTGAGGAAGACCTGGATTTGATCCCTGGCTTGGGAAGACCCCTGGAGGAGGAAAAGGCTACCCACTCCAGTATTCTGGCCTGAAGAATTCCATGGACTGTCTACTCCATGTGGTCGCAAAGAGTTGGACACAACTGAGCGACTTTCACTTTCACTTCACTCACCACCCCCGCCCCCACGCCATACCTGGCACACACTAAGTCAGTAAACCCGATTACTCTTTTGGTTTCTGCCCAAGCAACAGCAACTAGAGCGAACTTTGGCTTTCAGTGTCCCAGTTCCAGCTTTGCAGACCCTCCTGGGAGACCCCAGCAGGCTAGGAATTCCCACCCTGGCCCCCCGCTCCCACCCACCGAGCCTCCGCTCCCATTGAGAAGGCCCTTCAGAAGCCAGTCACTTCCCCTAGGGAGATAAAAGGTTGGATCGCGATGTCCCTTCTCTTCTCAGGGTTCAAAGCTACCGCCAGGCCCCACGTGGCCGGCTTGATTTGTTTCTTATCTTTAATTTTTTTTTTTAATCGAGCAGATCCCCTCCGGTTACTTTTTCCACAGCATCTTACAGCATCTTTGGAGCGGGCAACAAAAGCATTCTTTTTGGAGCCAGCGGGGGGCCAGGGCAGAGCCACTTCAAAGGGAATGCAAAGCGGCAGTGATGTCCTCGTCATTGTCCTCCGCTGCGTGTCTGCCCCCCATTGTCCTGAGGCCGCCCTGAATAGGCAGGCACAAAGGCCACCGTTCAAAGTGGGCACCACATGCTCCATCAGAAGGCCAGCCTTTGCCTCCGCTCTGCTTCCTTCATCTCACACACACAGGTTTCCCGCCCGGGGAGGGGAACTGGCCTTGAAGTGGGCTTTTTTCTTCTTTCTCTCTCTCTCACTCTCTCTCTGTCTCTCCCTCTCTCTTCCTCTCTCTCCTCCTGAGCCAAAACTTACGATTGTATTTTGAGACAGCCCCCGATTGGCAGTCTTTCCCTCTTTCTTTTTCTACAGAACAAGGCCGACTCACCACAGGCTGCCGATCAGCTGTAGGAGCACTGGGGCTTTCTTGCGAGGTAGGGGCCTCGTGGGACCTGCTTTCCCCTCTGAGAGGGAGGGAGGGGGGCAAATCCCACTCTTGGCACCGGGGGTCTGAGGCCTGCTGAGCTCAATGGAAATTTAGAAATAGATGTTCCAACCTCAATTTTCTAGAAGAGGAAACAGGGCCAAAGATGGGTAGAAACTTGTCTCTTTCTATGATGGCTCAGATGGTAAAGAATCTGCCTCCAGTGCAAGTGACCTGGGTTCAGTCTCCAGGTTGGGAAGATCCCCTGGAGAAGGGAATGGCTACCCACTCCAGAATTCTTGCCTGGAGAATCCCATGGGCAGAGGAGCCTGGCGGGCTACAGTTACTCCATGGGGTGGCAAAGAGTCGGACTCGAAATGAGAAATTTTCACTTTACTTTTTACAAGAAGAAGAAAACAGAGGCTCAGAGAGCTTAAATGACTTGTTCGGAGTCACAGAGCTGATTCGTGGCAGAGTTGGGGTTTGATTCTGCCAAACTTGGTGGGACATTGAACAACATTTGTCCCACGATCCATGGTTCTCTTCACAGGCAAGCTGCGTGGTGTGCAGTGTCTCAGGGTGGTGGCTGGGATCAGGTCCTTTGAGAGATGTGTGTTCTAAGTCCGACTCATTGAAAGAGCATGGATTCTAACCCGTCAGACTCCTCTGTCCATAGGATTTCCCAGGCAAGGATACTGGAGTGGGTTGCCATTTCCTCCTCCAAGGGAATCTTCCTGACCCAGGGATCAAACTAGGGGAGTTTCCTCCCAGGGTGGGTAGGAAAAGGCAGGGAGGGGATTATGGATGACAGCAAGAGCCGTGGCTAAGCAGACCTGGCCTTGGGAGTAGGTTTGGTATCTATTCCAGAAAGATACATGAACCTGGGCAAACTCCAGGAGATAGTAAAGGACGGGGAGGCCTGGCATGCTGCAGTCCATGGGATCTCAAAGAATCAGTCACAACTTAGCAACAGAAAGAACCAGTCCTATAGCAGAAATGGCACAGGGTTGAGAGGAAGCCTGCAGGCTGTCCAGGGTGCTGGGCCAGCCTCTGTAGGCCTGGGCACTGGGCCTAGCTTAGCTCACTGACTTGCTATGTGACAAGGGGTGGGGGAAGTCCCCTCTGAGCCTCAGCTCCCTTCACCTGTGGAATGAAGGGGATGATTTATTTGGGCAGGAGACTTGTGCCTGTGCTCCAGAAAGGTGGGGGTGAGGGTGGTAGAGGTCCTGCTCAGGGGACAGGGCTCCCCGCTGCAACCAGTGCAGCCCCTCCCAGCCGGCACAGATTGTGCCGCCCCCCCTCCCCCTATTTAAGGCTGCCTTGGAACGTGGTAAGGCGGCTTTTAAAAACCAAGCTCACATTTCCCTGGTGATCCAGTGATTGGGAATCTGCAGGGGACGTGGGTTCGATTCCGGGTCTGGGAAGATTCCACATGCTGTAGGGCGACTAAGCCTGTGTGCCACAACTCCTGAGACCACGTGCCACACCTCCTGGAGCCTGCAACCCCTAGAAAGCACGCTCCACAACGAGAGAAGCCACTGCAGTGAGAAGCCAGAGCACCGCAACTGGAGAAAACCCAGGCAGGGCAGTGAAGACCCAGAGCAGCCAAAAGTAAATTAATTAATTTTAAAAACCTAGCTCAAAAAACTGCCACAAACTTGATTGAACATGAAGGTGAGTATTATTTACTTAGTCATGTCTGACTCTTTGGAACCCCATGGACTGTAGCCCATCAGGCTCCTCAGTTCATGGAATTCTCTAGGCAAGAATACTAGAGTGGGTTGCCATGCCCTTCTCCAGAGGATCTTCCCGGCCCAGGGATTGAACTGGGGTCTCCTGCTTTGCAGGCAGATTCTTAACCATCTGAGCCACAAAGTGCCAAAATTTAGTGAAGATGAACAAGAGGAGCTGGTGGGCGACAGACAGAAAAGACCTTTCAGGGGATTTGGAGTGACAGAGGTTTACCCAGAGCTGGAAAGATCCCAGGGTGCAGACCCAAGCTTCAAGAGCCTTCAGTGGGTTTAACTGATACCTCTCTGCCTCTCTGTTGTGGATATGCAAACACACACACACACATGGCCTAAAGCAATCCCTAAGCTGTCCATCAGTCCCAGAACCCACTTACATCCCACCTGCCTGTGGTTGGAACCCACAGAAAGAGCTTATTTCAGAGATGGACAAGCCCATAGTTGGCATAAACCAACTATGTTTCTCTGGAATTTTTACCAAGTTCTGCAGACCAAAAAAAAAAAAAAAAAATCAATAAAAATATTAAAAGCTGCTAATGTTTACTGAGCACTTCCGGTGTGCCTGGCATTATTCTAGATAACATCTACCTACCATTTCACCCCCGTATCAACGCTAGGAGATGCAGACAGCTATTGTGGCCATGTCCCAGATGAGGAAACAGTGATCACCATCACTCTGCCTGGGTCTGGTCGCACCCGGGCAGCCTCACCCACTCTCTGGGCTCTAACCACTGCACATTATGCCATTTGGGCCTGGCCAGCTTCCTGAAGGAGACTGGACACCGCTAATGAATGTAATAGGTGCACAGAAAGAAATCAGCTTCCCTGGTGGCTCAGATGATCATCTGCCTGCAAGGCCGGAGACCTAGGTTCAATCCCTGGGTTGGAAAGATCCCCTGGAGAAGGGAATCGCAACCCACTCCAGTATTCTTGCCTGAAAAATCCTATGGACAAAGGAGCCTGACAGGCTGCAGTCCATGGGGTCGAAAAGAGTTTGACACGACTGAGCGACTAACACAGCAACAGAAAGAAATTGAGCTTTGAAATTAGCTTCTCTTACTTTTGCTCCATGACCTCCAGACCATAGCTTCCCTGGTGGCTCAGCTGTAAAGAATCCACCTGCCAATGCAGGAGACGTGGGTTCCATCTCCTGATTATGGGGGTCAGTCCTGATGGGAATTCTATCTCAGTGTTAAGACACACAACTCTGCTTAATCTCATTCCCCAAGACACATCAGCCTAATGAAATTTTCTCTTTCAATAAATTAACATGTTGAGGAAACAGCTGAGTGTAAACAGAGTTGTAGCATCTCGTGTTTAGACGCCATTGACTTTCAAATCAGCTTGCTTCTCCAGCCCGCCTGGCAGAAACGGAGTCAAAATGCAAATGTAGCATAAACGACTCTATAATAAATGCTCATTCAACATTTATTCTTTCTCAAATCATCTCTTAAAGCCCTTTCATGCTAATGTCTAGGAGATGTGACATTAGAAAAATTGCTTTGACATGCTAAGGGGCTCCAAGAGTAACAAAAAGAGAAAGGACAAGATAAAGCTTTCGGAAGACCTATTTCAGAGGAATTATTCCTGCCTTTGAAAGTGTTCCAAGGTTGCTGCACATTTCAGCTTGTTGGCATACATGTAAATGAAGTGCTACAAAAGTCCTCGGCTAAATTCCACTTGAATGAAAGCTCCCCGCCGCCGGCACTGAGACAGGGAGGGCAGCCAGGCTTCAGGATGAACTCTGAAGGCAGCTGGAGCAGGCTTTCTTCTCCTGAGGGCAGAATGAAGGCAGGCTCCAGCCCAAGCCGTGGATAAAATTGTCAGGGTCCAGCACAGTTGGTGTGGCCAGTTCCTGACTCCCACATTGAGGAAGCAACATCTGCATCTTTTATCAACCAAATAACCCAACTCGCCAGCCCTGCCTCTCGCTTGTGTCCCTTGAACAAGTTCTCTAACCCGTCTGGGCCACTCTCAATCAGAGATAACAAGAGAACCCACTTAGCGAGGAAGCCGTGACATAACTCACCCAGAGTGCTCTGTGAAGTGGCTGACACTTAGTAAGCGCTCAAGAAATTGTTTGTGGTTGATGTCATTACTCTGACTTGCTCCCCTAAAGCCCTGCTGAAGTACAGGCTGGAGGCAGGAGAAGGAAAAGAGCCAAGGAGAAGAAGTAGGCATGTCACCGATGACGTCACCAAGACCCAGAGAGGCTCAGTGACTGTTCCAGGGTCCCCCAGAGCGATGGGGTCACAGCCAAGACTGCCATATGGTGCGTCTGGCTGCCCCTCTCCCCACGCCCAGCTCAGGCTTCTCCTGCCCTAGCAGCCCTCGCACTTGGTGAATTTCATTGCAGAGTCACCGAGTCTTCTCTGCAGTTCCCTCAAGGTATAGCCTCTGAATTAAGGGCCCATCTGACATTTCTGGACATCACAGTTCAGAGCAAGTTGGATGTGCTGCCATCCTCATTCTTTGCCTGCGCTGGGTCTTAGCTGTGGCTTTGCTGCTTCATGCCGATGTTTTGATGCGGTGCGCGGACTCTCTGGTGGACTCTCTGGTGGACTCTCTAATTTTGGCCCTCAGGTTTAGTTGCTCCACAGCACGCGGGATCTTAGTTCTGTAACCTGGGATCGAAACCACATCCCCTACATTGCAAGGCGGGTTCTTAACCACTGGACTGCCAGGGAAGTCTCACGAACATCACTCTTAATTACTAGGGTGTCCTAGAGTTTCCTGGAGTGGAAGGGAGAGAATTTTCTCTGAGCATCTGCTTTAGGCTGAATGGTGTCCCCACAAATTTGTATGTTGAAGTCTTATAACCCCCAGGACCTCAGAATGTGCCTGTCTTTGGAGACAGGGCCTTTAAAAATGTGATTAAGTGAAAAAACGAGGTCATTAGGTGGGCTCTAATCTATATTGCGGTGTTCTCATCAGTTCATTTCAGTTCAGTTCAGTCGCTCAGTCGTGTCCAACTCTTTGCAACCCATGAATCGCAGCACTCCAGGCCTCCCTGTCTATCACCAACTCCTAGAGTTCACTCAAACTCATGTCCATCGAGTCAGTGATGCCATTCAGCCATCTCATCCTCTGTCGTCCCCTTCTCCTCCTGCCCCCAATCCCTCCCAGCATCAGGGTCTTTTCCAAAGAGTCAACTCTTTACATGAGGTGTCCAAAATATTGGAGATTCAGCCTCAGCATCACTCCTTCCAATGAACACCCAGGACTGATCTCCTTTAGAATGGACTGGTTGGATCTCCTTGCAGTCCAAGGGACTCTCAAGAGTCTTCTCCAACACCACAGTTCAAAAGCATCAATTCTTTGGCGCTCAGCTTTCTTCACAGTCCAACTCTCACATCTATACATGACCACTGGTAAAACCATAGCCTTGACTAGACGGACCTTTGTTGGCAAAGTAATGTCTCTGCTTTTGAATATGCTGTCTAGGTTGGTCATAACTTTCCTTCCAAGGAGTAAGCGTCTTTTAATTTCATGGCTGCAGTCACCATCTGCAGTGATTTTGGAGCCCCAAAAAATGTTCTCATAAGAGGGAGATATTTGGACACAAACAGATGGAAGACTTGTGAAGACGTAGGGAAAGGCAGCCAGCTGCAAGCCAAGGAGAGAAGCCTCGGAAGAAACCAGCCATGCTGATCTCGGACTTCCAGCCTTCAGAACTCTGAAAGATCAAGTCCTGCTGTTTAAGCGGCCAGTCCATGGTCCTTTGTGGCAGCCCTAGTGGGCTTGTACAGCGTGTTTGAAACACATTGTGTCTTTAAAGATGGCAACAGCCAAGAGACGTTGACACCACTCTCATTTAAATATTTCTACATTATTCCAGGTAGACAAACCGCTCTAATCATCCTAAAATGTCAGTGGCTTATCATCAAAAAATATTTATTTCCTACTCATCAGGCAGCCCATGGAACTATCTGGAAGTGGGGTCCCCTCCGGGCAGCACTGCTCCCCTGGTGATAGAGGTCAGGTCTCTTCTGTCTTTAGAGGCAGATAGAAAAATATGAGGAAGGATCGTGCCTGGGAGGCTTTAGGGAGAAGCTTGTGGTGGGGGCATCACCTCTGCCACACACATTTGCTGGAGCTCAGTCCCATGGGTGCTCCTAACCATCCAGGAGGCAGGGAAGCGTAGGTGAGCTGAGTCCCCTAGGAGGAAAAAGGGAACCATTTAGAATAGCTAGCAAGTATGCTATGGCCAAACAGATTTAGAGAGATTAAGTGACCTGTCAGAAGAAGCAGAGCAAGTTGGCTATGGAGTGAGCCCAGGACCTGTTGATTGGAGACCTCGTGACCTTCACCACCATCATCCTCATATCCTCAGCAACCACGGCAGCCTTTTACTGAGCACGTACTATGTCGGATGCTGTTCTGGGCACTGAGACTCAGAGCTGTGTAAGACTCAAGCACGCTGTCTCTTTGGGAAAGCGAGCTACATGCTGGGAAAGAAAACACCAACCAGACCCACCCTGGTTAAGACAAAGTGGGCACTGTAGATGGCCAAGCTCCCGGAAGCCTCTGATCCGTGCAGGAGGAGGACTCTAGAGGATGGAGAGGATAAGGTTGTGCATTCCAGAGAGGGAAAGTGGTGTAGGAGGGCAGAAGTCCCAGGGTCCCCAAGAGGCTTTGTGGGGTGAGTGTGAGGCTGGCAAGATGGGAGGTGCCAGGTGGCCAGGGCCTCGAAGTTCAGGGCTAAGTTGTGTGGAGCAGTGGAGAACTTTAGGGGAGGTGTGTAGAAGATGCTGTCGCCTCCCTTCCCGTAACTCTGGGTCTGTCCAACTGCCAGCACCCACATCTCTTTGCCTGAAGGTTTTTTCTAGTGGCCAGACCCCTACATGTCCACTCCACTCACAGGAGAAAAATACCACTCCAGAACAAGCTCTCGAGCTCTGTCAAAGGGGAGTTGGTGTATCAATATCCCAGCTGCCTCATACAAGGGGAGGTGGGGTAACCCAGAGGCAAGTTCTACACTAGCTCCCACAGCACCCCAGCAAGGTACACCCCAGCTGTCCTCAGAGGTAGCAAGCTTGAGAACCACGCTATGTGGTCGCCTTCCCTTTCTCATCTCTCTATCCCTTTGCTGTTGTTCCCTGGACTCATCTTCCAGGTAAACATTTTTTTAAATTTCTTTTTAACTGGAGGGTAATTACTTTACAATATTATGTTGGTTCCTGCCATATATCAGCATGAATCGGCCTTAGGCATACACCAGATAAACTCTGGGCAGCCAGACTTACAGAGGTATCACATGATTCTATCACAACCACAGTAGAAATTGCCAGCAGTACCTTGTGGCTTAGACAGCAGATAGTCTGCCTACAATGAAGGAGACCGAGGTTCGATCCCTGGGTTGGAAAGATCCCCTGTAAAAGGGAATGGCTACCCACTCCAGTATTCTTGCCTGGAGAATTCCATGGACAGAGGTGTCTAGAGGGGCTATAGTCCATGGGGTTGCAAAGAATCAGACACAACTGAGTGACTAACACTACCCAGCAGGTGACAATCTACCAGCCTAATCCCTCATCACAGGAGCCCAGTGTGGCTGCACACGTGTGATGAGGGGAGGGGACCCTGGGGCTTTTTAAATACTAATAAGCCAAGAGTTTTATTGATGCAGCAGGCACTTTACAATGAACCCAAGAGATCCTGCCTTCTCTGGGATGATGGGATGCCTGTACAAACTCCCAGGGGGTTCCCACTTAAAAAAAAAAAAAAAGCAAGCTCTCTCTTTTATTTACCCCAACCCTTGGATCAGCGCCTGCTCAAGTCACCCCTCCCCCATCTTAAATAGGTAGTGCACACAAGTATACCTGACCAGCACTGGCCAGCCACTCCAAAAGATAGTCACAGTATCAAAGGGATCCTGGGACCTGCCCAGCCCCCCGCCAGTCTGCTCAGAGCTACCTATGCCCAGCTTTCCCAGAGAAAGTCACCATGACTTAGCAACTCTGGGGGGCATCCAGCCTGAACCTGTCATCTATCCAGTAACTTCTAGAGGCCCAGGGATTGACCAAGTCCATAGCCTTCTCTCCTCCCTCTCTGGATCCCTGGAGCACCTTGAGGCTCATCTCCCCTCTCTCCCACAAGACTTTCCAGAGATTCAAGTGTGCACCAGCACACACTTCATGTGCAAAATCTTAGATCCGTCAAGAGTCCCACCTGGGAAAGACCTCTTGAGCCAACACCACAAGCACACCCCAGCCGAACTTTCATTATCCCTGGCTCTCAGTCACCTTGAGCTGGCCCAGCCTGAGACAGTCACTCTCCCCGGATGAAGCCAGCTCTCCTCTGGGCTTGGGGTGGGTGGTGACATCAAAAAGGGTCAGAGGCTTCCTCTTGGGACAGTTGGCTATGGGCTGGGTCGAGGGGACCATGAGCAGGTATAGTTTCCAGGGGTCTGCCTCCCCCATCCCCACACAGACACTGTGACATCCAAAACAGATCAAAAATTGTCAAAAGCATATAGAATCAGCTAGTAAACTGTGAAAACCATGCCAGTTTTGTTTTACAGTAGGAAAATTGCAAATGGCTTATCAAGAGGGGAAATAACATTTTTTACTTAAAAAAAAATTAGCTATGTGCCCAGGAGTGGTTGGATGGATTCCCTAGTGTCCCAGGATTAAGCAATACGACAGAGCTGTCTTGCCTTGGGACTGAGAGTAAATGGGCCATGTTACTGGCTCATTAAAACCCCCATCCTGTAATTTGTTTTCATTCTGTTACGTCTGTTGTCTTAGGCAGGGCTTTCTAGAAGCAGACCCTAAGATTGGGATTTGAAACATAGAGTTCATCTGGGAGGGAATTCCAGGAAGCACCAGGGAGGGTGTGAGGATGGGAGACAGAGAAGGGGAGGAAGCTGTAACGAGCAGATTGTCTTTACGGCAACCGGGGCTCACTCCCCCTGGGGACTGCAGAGAGATCACCCCAGGCACCCCATCAGAGGGGTGAGAAACTCAGTCACTGGCTGCACTCTGATCCCAGCGATGCTGACTGCCCCACACTTCCATGGGGTAAACTCCAGCAGCCAGAGGAAGCATCCAGAAAGGGTCACAGAGGACGCCACAGGTCGGCCTGAACAGGAACAGCATGGGGGGATTCTGAGCCAAGCTCCACCACACCCGTCACACCTGTGGTGACAAGCTCGCTACTGGCTCCCCCAGCCCTGTCTCTGCTGCCAGCATCCCAACACATGGAACGTGTGTCCAAACTTCTTACTACTAACCCATGAAAACTGAGGCTGCCCTATGGAATAAAAGCTATATTCTGCAGTTAGGCTTGGTGGGAGTGGGTAGGAATGGAACAAAGAATTCTGCGCTGAGTCAGAAGTAACCTAAGAGATGAGAATCAGACCAAACCATGCGGGCCCCTCAGGCAGTCCAAGAAAAAGTAAATATCTATCTGCTCTTGCTTAGCAGAGAAGCCACTCTGCGTCAGTCACCCTCAACCCCTTTCTCCTTGGCCATTCCTCTAAGCAATTCCGCTCTGGCCCCAAACTTGCACCTCTGTTCAGCCAAACAAAATCCTAAAATTAAGAGGACTATCCACCTTAGAATGCAATTTGGGGACCACCACTTGTGACTCAGTTGGGCATCTCAGGACCTGTACTCCAACCCTCGACTGCCTTATCAAAGAATTTCTTCCAGCCATATTCAGTACACTCCCAGATGTTGAGGCCTCCCAAGTACAACTTTTCCCAGCTTGCTTCATTCCCAGTGACTCCCCTCCCCACCCCCTGCTATGTACCCAAGCCCTATTAGGAATCATCTAGTTTTCCTCACTTTATAATATAGGAAACAGAGACCCAGAGAGGTTAAGTAACTTGTCTAAGGCCAGACAGCTTGTTAGAGGCAGGCCAAGCCTCCCAACTCTCTTCTCAGTACTTCTATCGAAGAACCCATTCACTGCCCTACATCTGGCTGAGTATGGCCAGCTCATCCCTCATCAGAGCAGTCATCATCCAGGGCCCCAGAGCCAGTTGTTGGGAGCTCTGGTTGAAGGAGAGCAAAACTGGGTATCTGATTCTGAGGCTGGGGCCCACAGGGCCAAGCCTGAGCACTTCCTCCCATCACACCACCAGCCCCACTAATACATATTTTATGGGACTGTTCTCCCTTCCTTGCAAACGATGTCATTAATCTGCTCCCTGGCTGTGTGGAATAACATCCCTTAAGAACAGACCGCTTTCTGAATATTTTATCATTTCTCATTCCTTCTCCCCAAACTAATATATATTTACACAGTCTACCTCCTGCAGGAGAACTATATTGTTTTCTCTCAGTGCCCAAGAACTTAGACACAGAATCGTGCATAAGTAGAAAAATATATGCCTTGCTCTTGATGTTGAAAGAGAGAACCAATCATTTATCAAGCTGTGAGGGAAGCCGAGAGGAAGATTTGCATATGGTAGAGAGAGAGAAAAAAAAAAAAGGAATAAAACAGACCCCACCCCGCAGAGGGACAAAATGAAAAGGGGGCAGGCATCTTTTCTCTAACAGGGAACCTCAGAGTCTCTTTGCCATCTTTCCCACATCCGGCAAATCTCAGCGGTGGGGAGAGCAAAGAGCTATTTTGTCAGCAAGGTCAAAAACTTCCTACTTGGAGATCCAAACCGAAGAAACCAAAGTTCTTGCAAAGTTTTATGGTGCCATTTTTATCAGTATGGAATATTTATTATAAGAAGTATTCTAACATTTGTGTGGCCATTTTGTTTCCTTGTTTGCTATTCCCTTTTGATTAAAAAAAAAAAATGGTTAGTGAGATGGAAAGGTAAAGACGGTGACTCCTACTTACAAATGAGGGCAGACCGACCTGCACACCCTGCTGTGCAGGTAAAAGGGTTAAGGGAAAAAAGAAAAGTTATTTAATAGTTTGTTCCAAAGGCTCTCTTAAAGATAAAATTTTGTATGAGAAAATGTCTTGCTGGGGTAGTTTGTGTGCAAAGGTGAGACCTTGCCATGCATGCCCAGAAGACGATGATGAATTCGGTTGTTCTGCACAAGGGTTTAGAAGGGATTAGAGGTAAGCTGGAGAAAAAGTGGGGCTAATGGCAGAAGCCCAGATAGAGTGAAAAACTTCCGTAGGAGCCATAGCTAAGGGGCTTTTCCAGAGAAGGATAATTAATATTGATTGTAACTTGTCAATTTCTGTAATTCACCATTCCTCCTCCTGAAACTGCCAACCCTCCAAGTTGGCTATGCAAAGGAGTGACATGTGAGTGGCTTTGGGGGGGACATGGGGACAGAGTTAGGGTCCACTTTGGGGCTACTACAGGGCCAAGTAAAGAAATAGTCATGGGGTAGAGAGGCAAGTGAGGGGAGAGGTCAGGGAGGAGAGAGTTAGGACCAGAAGTGACAGCATGTGCGGACACCTAGGGATTTGCAGGAATCTCAGGAGGGTGTGGTGGCCCACCCACTCCACTCCCCAGCTCCAAGATGTGAACACAGGATGGGAGTCTATGTTCTGTCCATCTTATAAATGGGGTGCCCTCTGATGACATGTGGGTTACATGAAAATGAATAAAGCAGAGTCTTGGCTTGAAAGAGCTTACAGAGTACGGTTTAAAAACAGTGGCAGGGCTTCCCTGACGGCTCTGTGGTAAAGAACCACTTGCTAATGCAGGAGACCTGTGTTCAATCCCTGGTACCTTGGACTGCAAGGAGATCCAACGAGCCCATCCTAAAGGAAATCAGTCCTGAATGTTCATTGGAAGGACTGATGCTGAAGCTGAGACTCCAATACTTTGGCCACCTAATGCGAAGAGCTGACTCATTTGGAAAGACCCTGATGCTGGAAAGATTGAAGGCAGGAGGAGAAGGGGATGACAGAGGATGAGATGGTTGGATGGCATCACCGACTCAATGGACATGAGTTTGAGTAAGCTCCGGGAGTTGGTGATGGACAGGGAGGCCTGGTGTGCTGCAGTCCATGGGGTCGCAAAGAGTCGGACACGACTGAGTGACTGAACTGAATTGAACTGAACCAGGAAGACCCCAAGTGCAACGGGGCAACTAAGACCGTGTGCCACAACTACCAGGCCTGTGCTCCAGAGCCCAGGGACCCACAGCTACTGAACCTGAGCACCCTAGAGCCCATGTGCCGCAACAAGAGAATGAGAAGCCTGAGCACCACAACTACAGAGTAATCAATCCCTGCTTGCTGCAACTAGACAAAAGCCCTTGCATCAACAAAGACCCAACACAGTCAAGGAATAAACAAAGTTATTTTTAAAGCAAAATAGAGACATGTGCAAGGGCAGGCCATATCATCCACACACGTGAGGGGACTTGGCCAAGGACTCCAGGCAGATAGGAAGCAAAATGAGAATAGCACACTGCCCCCAGACCCCCGAAGAACTTCTTCTGCCCCTACCAGCCTCCCTCCCATCCCAGTGGAGGAGGCCTAGGTCCAATCTTTGCCCTTGAAATTCTTTTATATATAAAGGCTTTTAAGAATTGTTATGATCTTAATGATTTTTTTTTTTGTTATCCTGAATATTCATTGGAGGGACTGATGCTGAGGCTGAAGCTCTAATACTTTGGCCATATGGTGGGAAGAGCTGACTCATTGGAAAAGACCGTGATGCTGGGAAAGATTGAGGGCAGGAGGAGAAGGGGACGACAGAGGATGAGATGGTTGGATGGCATCACCAACTCAATGGACATAAGTCCATTCAGCAAGCTCCAAGAGATGGTGAAGAACAGGGAAGCCTGGTGTGCTGCAGTCCATGGGGATGCAAAGAGTTGGACACGACTGAACAACTGAACAACAGCAACAACTTCAAAGTGGTCCTGGCCTCCTCTGCCTGCCATCTTCTCTTCTGTGGCCCTCCTCCTGGCAGCTCTCTCCCAGCACTGGTCTAAGCCACATAGCAGGGTCCTCCTAGTTTGACTCTGGATTTATGGAAGCAGACGACAGCCACAGACCCACCACCAAACAGACGCATGACCAACACTGCCCAGAGGCAAGCTGTCCTCGTTATTATGGACGCTCGCAAAAACCATCACAACAGGTGCCATTTGTTAAGCATTTATTCTGCACCAGACTGTAGGTGTCCTCATCTCATCCTCGTGTGGCTTAGTCACTAAGTTGCGTCTACCTCTCTGCAACCCCATGGACTATAGCCCGCCAGGTTCCTCTGTCCGTGGGGTTTCCCAGGCAAGAATATTGGTTGCCAGTGTTCCAACCTCCAGTAGGGTGCCATTTCTTCCTCCAGGGGATCTTCCTGACCCAGGGATAGAACTTGAGTCTCCTGAGTCTCCTGCTTGGCAGGCAGATTCTTTACCACTGAGATACCTCATAGTGAGAATTAAATTATGGTAGGTACCATCATTATCCTCATCTTATAAATAAAGAAATGGAAGCTCGGAGAGGTTAACCAGCTGTCCAAGGTCCCTTAACAGGCCAGAGCTGGGATTTATACCCCAATGATCTGACTAGAGATGTCTCACACTCCTCAACAGACTGAACTATAAACACAATACACACGGGTGGGGCTCATTTGGTCTGAAGTCTTGTCCCTCTACTGGGGACAGAGCCTCTGTTGCCTCCGCAGGGCTCCAGATGGAATGGTTTGTGGGACGTAGGATCTTGTTCCTGGACCAGGGATTGAACCCCTGGCCCTCTGCATTGGGAACACGCAGTCTGAGCCACTGGACCACCAGGGAAGTCCCTTGGAAGAACATGTGGGGTGAAAGGAGTGGGTCCCAAAAGTTCAGCCGGATGACTGGCTGGATTGGCTTCTGACTTTCCCAAGGCTGAAGTCAGCATGAAGAGGCTGGTGTGTGAAGGAGAAGGAGGGGAAGAAAGAGGAGGAGGAAGAAGCAGGAAGATCCGATGAGGAGCCCCCTTCATGCACCATCTGAGCTATCCAGGCGAGGAGGCCGAGGGAGCCCAGGAGGTCTATGATGTCTGGGCATTTCATGGCCGCTTAGGTGGACTGAAAGAGAAAAGAATTTCGTTCCGCCCGCTTATCCCCTAACCTTATAAACTCGGGATTAGCAGATCAAAGGCACAGCTGAGGGACAACAGTGGCTTCGGAGAATAGTTAGGGCTCCATCCTTCATGATCAAATGAACTTTAGTCATTGATAAATAAACGACGTTGTGAATTCCTCTAATTGGGCGTGTGGGTCATGCCTGAGCCACCCCCGCCGGCCCTCCAGGCAGAGTTAATGAGCTAGAGAGGACCTGTAGAGGAGGCAGATGGTGCCCACAAGAAGAGGTTCCAGGGAGCACCCAAGATGCAGTCAAGGGTCCCATGTCTGCCTTCCTCAACAAGCCTGAGAGTTAAGGACTTGCACTTTGGAGCCAGGAGAGACAGGTTCAAACCCCCAGCACTGCTGCCAACGAGTTAGGTGGTCAGGGGCACTGGGAAGGGAGAGTCCAGTGACCTATCTGCACCTCCATTTCCTCAGCTATAAGATGCGGAAATGATCCACTTAACAACCACCTGATACTAAGAGTCACTCAACCCAGAGTCCACACCCCTGAGCAGGGTGGGAGACCAGCCCCAGAGGGTGTCTGCAGCAAGCAGGGGTGGGGGTAGGGAGTTAAAACCCCACGTCAGAGCTAAAGCCAGAGCCCCTGCTGCCTGGCTGAGACACTTCGTTACTCTGTGCCCCTGTTTCCTTGTCCATAAATGGGTAAGTGGAGTGACTGCATGTGAGTCGCTGGCAAACATTTGATGATTGTGTGGTCATGTATGGATGTGAGAGTTGGACTGTGAAGAAGGCTGAGCGCCGAAGAATTGATGCTTTTGAACTGTGGTGCTGGAGAAGACTCTTGAGAGTCCCTTGGACTGCTAGGAGATCTAGCCAGTCCATTCTGAAGGAGATCAGCCCTGGGATTTCTTTGGAAGGAATGATGCTAAAGCTGAAGCTCCTGTACTTTGGCCACCTCATGTGAAGAGTTGACTCATTAGAAAAGACTCTGATGCTGGGAGGGATTGGGGGCAGGAGGAGAAGGGGACGACAGAGGTTGAGATGGCTGGATGGCATCACCAACTCGATGGACATGAGTCCAGGAGTTGGTGATGGACAGCGAGGCCTGGCATGCTGGGATTCATGATGTCGCAAAGAGTCAGACATGACTGAGTGACTGAACTGAGCTGAACAGCCTCCATGCTGTTTCCCCAGAGATGCTGATGACCTTGCACCCATTGATCCCGGATCTCAGTGGGCGATCAGTTCCTTCAGTCGCATCTGGCTCTTTGCAACCCCGTGGACTGTAGCCCACCAGGCTCCTCTGTCCATGGGATTCTAACACTGGAGTGGGTGGCCATGCCTGCCTCCAGAGTATCTTCCCAATCCAGGTGTCGAACCCAAATGCCTTGCGTCTCCTGCACTGGCAGGCAGGTTCTCTACCACTAGTGCCACCTGGGAAACCCAGATCCTAGCCTTTCTCCATATCTCAGGAACTATGTCTCCTTTGCCAGAGAGCTTCTGGGTTGGTTTGGCCAATGGGAGGCCCTGCAGAGAGTGAGAGGAGGGAAAAGTCAAGGTCTTTCTCCTCTCATCTCCCCGCCTGCCTCTGTATGCCCTGTGGCGTCTCCAACAGAAATTGCGCGGGGCCTCTGATCCCATCCCCACCAGAATGTCCCCACCCAGATTCTAGCTTGGCCCCAGCTCCCAGCCTCTGGGAAGACCATCTCCTCTCTCTCCTTCTGGCCCTGGGGTGGCAGCAACTTCCTGCCCCTACGAGGCTCCTGGCTTTCTTGTCTTTCTCTATTTGGCTTCTCAGCTCTTACATCTCTTGTATAATAAACTCCTTCTATTGAATTCTTTCTCATTTAAAGACCTGGAGAGGCTTCTGACTGGTGCAGACCTTGGTCATTCGTGCAGAGATAATTCAGAGCTGCTCTTAGTCAGGCCCTAAACATGAGACATTTCTCGTGTGTGTGTGTGTGTGTGTGTGTGTGTGTGTAGCAGGCTATTTTAATTAAGGAGGAGCCAAGTCTTACTTAGCCCCAAGTATCAGTGACATTAAAGAGGTAAACACTATACAATTATATTTATAGATGTTATTTACAATGATGTTTCCTATATTCCTCAAGGAGCTGAGTTTGTCTTCTGAAAAGCTTTTACTAATTAGAACTTGAGTCCCTTGCTACTCACCTTTCCATCCATCTTCTGCTAAAAACCCTGACTACTTGCTGCATTTAGTATAAATAGTTTCTTAATGTATCAAGCAATTCTGAAATGTCATTTGAGTCACAGTCATTGCTTGATAGTTACTTGAACAGAGATACTGTGGCCTCAACCAAGATCTGTTGAATCATCTATAATGATGGGGCCCAAGAAACTGTACTTACATCTCCAGCGTTTTTCAGAAGCATTCAGGTTGCAGGCTCAATTGCTCAAGCCTCTAGTTTTTTTCTTTAATTGGAAGATAATTGCTTGCTTCTTGGAAAGAAAGCTCTGACTAAACCTAGACAGAGTATTTAAAAGCAAAGACATCACTTTGCTGACAAAGGTCCATATAGTCATAGCTATGGTTTTTCAAGTAGTCATGTATGGATGTGAGAGTTGGATGGTAAAGAAGGCTGAGCACCAAAGAACTGATGCCTTTGAACTGTGGTGCTGGAGAAGACTCTTGAGAGTCCCTTGGACTGCAAGGAGATGAAGCCAGTGAATCCCAAAGGAAATCAACCCTGAATATCATTGTAAGGACTGATGCTGAAACTCCAATAATTTGGCCACCTGATGCAAAGAACTGACTTATTGGAAAAGACCCTGATGCTGGGAAAGAGTGAAGGCAGGAGGAGAAGAGGGTGGCCGATGATGAGATGGTTAGATAGCATCACCAACTCAATGGACATGAATCTAAGCAGACTCTAAGCGATAGTGGAGGACACAGGAACCTGGAGGGCTGCAGTTCATGGGGTTGCCAAGAGTCAACAAGGGGACACAACTTAGCGAGTGAACATTAACAACGATAATTGCTTTACAGTGTTGCGTTGGTTTCTGCCACACAACAACATGAATCAGCCATAATGATATTTATATCCCATCCCTCTTGAGCCTCCATCCCCCCTCCCACCCCTCTATTGTCCCTAAGCACCAGGCTGGGCTCCCTGGGGAGACTTTTCAAGTGAAGGCCCTGTCTCTGACCCAGCCTGTAACTAACCTGTCAAAAGGGGCAGAGGACTCACAGGACCAGCAGAGGGGAATCAGCCCCATCTGGGCACTAAGAACCTTCACATCCCTGACTGGAGCTGGAGTGACTGGTCCTATTGACAGGCAGACAGAGGCGGGGGAGATAAAGTGATGGAATATCATAAGCTGGAATAGAAAGAGCCCTGGAATAGAGTCAACACACTGGGGTCTGCCGCTGGGGCGTCAAGCGACCTCGAGTAAGGCTCTTCTCTCTCTGGGCTTCAGTTTCTCCTTCTGAGAAATGAACAGCAGAAAAGAGGTGATCTCCATGGTTCCTTCTGTTTCCACATTTTGCTGTTGTTCAGTGCTCAGTTGAGTCTGACTCTTTGCGACCCCATGGACTGCAGCAGGCCAGGCTTCCCTATCCTTCACTGTCTCGCAAAGTTTGCTCAAACTCATGTCCGTTGAGTCAATGATGCCATCCAACTATCTTCATCCTCTGTTGCCCCCTACTCCTCCTGCTCTCAATCTGTCCCATCATCAGGGTCCTTTCCAATGATGTAGCTCTTCGCATCAGGTGGCCAAAGTATTGGAGTTTTGCTTTCAGCATCAGTCCTTCCAATGAATACTCAGGGTTGATTTCCTTTAGGACTGACTGGTTTGATCTCCTTGCTGTCCAAGGGACTCTCTTTTGTAGCTTCTGATTATTTATTGAAAGGGAAGAGTGTAGTAAAAACACCTCTGAGCTGTGGGGTTTGACTCATAACCTAAAGAAGCTCTAGGTCAAGACTAAAAATGTGCAGAGAGCACTCCTTTGAGTCAGGCAGGCTTGAATCTGTGTCCAGCTCTGCTGTAACTCCCTATATGACCTCAAGCAAGTCACTCTCCTCCCTGAGCCTCAGTTTCCCCATAACAAACATAAGGCCCATAGCAGTACTTAACCAGGGGTTGTGTGGATTTAAAAAGACGATGTGCACGGAAGGACTCCGCACAGAGTAGGTACTCAATAAACGCCAGCCGCGCTACAGCTGAAACTTGGTTGAAAGCAAGGCAGGGTGGGGGACCTGGAAACTTGACAGGAAAAGATGCTAATTACCCAGGATTCAGTGGCAATCCTGAAATAGTTTACCTACTGTCCCAGGAGGAAGCTAGGGGTGATGAAAAAGGTACCCCCCTCCCAGCAGTCAGATCACAGTTTGCAGCAGCAGAGCAATTTCAAAAGGCTGGTAAAGGTTACATCCTCTCACACAGAATCTCAGAAACATGCCTGTCCCGCTCTCCTGAGTTGAGCCTTACCAGAGCCAACACCTGGGAAGGGAGGGCCTGAGGTCCCCATGGGAGGTGGTCGTGCAGGTGTCGCAATGGCCAGCTCCTTTAGTTTCTGCACAACAGAGAGCCTTGAGGGGCAAGACCCCAGCCGCTCCCTTAGTGGAGGCGTGGCTCAGGCCAACTCTCCCTGTGCTGGGCACAGTTTGGGTTAACATTGCCGAGGGCCACCCAGGGTCCTGGAATGAGGGGTGGACAGGTGGGTGACCAACCTGCTACTTTCAAGCTCCCAGCTCACTCACACGCTCTGACTTAAAATAATACTTCCCTGGGAGACCTGCTGCTGCTGGCAAGGCCGGACCATGCATAAAACATCGGCTGGTTGGATTTCCTTCTCTGAATGACTTCATTCAGAGAATGCAGGGGTGAAAGGTTTCTGGGAGGATCACTTGGTTTCCTGGAGGGACTGAGCACCCCAATCCCTGCCTGAGTCCCCAGTCTCCCTGTTCTGTCCCTGGCACCTTGGCCCCCATGGCAGCCCACATAGAGCACTCCCAGGTGGGTGCTGGTCGGAAGAAGTTCCCTTTTCCTAATATTTCCCCCAGGCCTTTTTCTAGACCCTTTAAGGGAGCAAGAGGAACTTCCCTGGGTTTGAAACTTCCCGTTTCTTCTGCATTCCAACCATGTCTGTGTGTTTGCCTGTGCCTCATCTGACAGGTCGGAAAAGGCAATGGCAACCCACTCCAGTACTCTTGCCTGCAAAACCCCATGGACGGAGGGGAGCCTCGAAGGCTGCAGTCCATGGGGTCGCTAAGAGTCAGGCATGACTGAAGTGACTTAGCAGCAGCAGCATCTGACAGGTAAGAAAATGTGCTCAGAAAGGTTGAATGAGCTGCACACAGACCCACAGCCAGCTGTTTAACTCAGTCATTTACTGCTGTGTCTTTTAGCAGTAAAGCCCCAAAAGAATGGGTCACGGAGGAGAGAAACGTCCAGGGGAAGCTTGTCTGAGCTCTGTGATTACTGAAAGGGATGGAGTCGAGGCTTTCTCACAAAAATGATTCACCCTCTGCTTTCTCCCTCCCTCTCTCCTTTTACTTCATTCTCCTTTCTTTATTTTCTTCTCTATATCCCCTCAACAAATACCTCCTTATAAATATTTTCATAATAATAAATAATGTATGCCATAAAATTGGGTTGGCCAGAAAGTTCATTCTAGTTTTTCCTGTAGGATTACAGAAAAACCCAAAAAACTTTTTGACCAACTCAATAAAAAATCTTGAAGTTTCCAGAAAAGTAAGTTAAAAGAGTGAAAATGTCCCATAAACCTTCAGTTCCAGTGATCTATCACTGTATAACAAACCACCCCAAATTACTGGCAGAGAACAACCATCTGTTACCACAGATTCCATGAGTCAGGATTTTGGACAAGGTACAGCAGGGATGACTTGTTTCTTCTTTATGACGTCTGAAGCCTCCGCTAGTTAAACTCAAGCTGGGGACTGGGAATCATCTAAAAGCTTCTTCATTCACAGTTCGGGTGAGCTGGGCTGAATCAAATGCCAACTCACAGCCTCTCCTCACGGCTCAGGCTTCCACACAAGATGGCGTCCTCAGGGTAGCTGTACTTCTTACCTAGAGGCTCAGAACTCCAAGAGAGAAAGTTCTAGCAAGTGAAGGGAAACTCCATGGCCTTTTATGACCTAGTCTGGGAGGTTACATAGGGTCGCTTCCGCCGTATTCTAATTGGTGAAAGCAGACACACGCCCACCCAGGTTAAAGGATGAGAAGCCTCAAGTTTCTGAGGAACTTGAGATCATGTTTTAAAATCACCACACCCTTGCTCTGAAATACCAAACACTGATGTCACAGCATATTTATTTTCTTTTGGGTACTTTGTTGTGTGTGTAGGTGAATTGCCACTGAACAATTATTGTAACCTAATTTCTTTTTTCAGTTAAACATTGGATTATGAGCACGTTTCCTTGTCATTAGAAATTCTTTATAAGTTTTTCAACTTTCAGACAAACAGATGCATGTTCATGATTGAAATTTTTTCAATTGTGAAAAGTCTAAAAAAATAAAAAATAAAAATAACCACTATGTGACCTACTACATGACGGCTTTACCTTGGTCAGGTCAAGCAGTTGTAATGAAATATCACTGACTAGATGGCTTATAAACAACAGAATTTTACTCACAGTTCTGGAGGCTGAGAAGTCCAAGATCAAGAAGCCAGCATGCTCACCTTCTGATGAAGGCCTGCTTCTTGGTTCAACACCCTCAGCTCCTTGCTGTGTCCTCACCTGATGGAAGCAGCAAGGGCTCTCTCTAGTATCCCTTTTATAAGGCACTGATCACAACAAACTGTGGAAGATCCTGAGAGAGAGGGGATACCAGACCACCAGACCTGCCTCTTGAGAAACCTACATGCAGGTCAGGAAGCAACAGTTAGAACTGGACATGGAACAACAGACTGGTTCCAAATAGGAAAAGGAGAACGTCAAGGCTGTATATTGTCACCCTGCTTATTTAACTTATATGCAGAGTACATCATGAGAAACGCTGGGCTGGAAGAAGCACAAGCTGGAATCAAGATTGCCGGGAGAAATATCAATAACCTCAGATATGCAGATGACACCACCCTTATGGCAGGAAGTGAAGAGGAGCTAAAAAGCCTCTTGATGAAAGTGAAAGAGGAAAGTGAAAAAGTTGGCTTAAAGCTCAACATTCAGAAAACTAAGATCATGGCATCTGGTCTCATCACTTCATGGCAAATAGATGGGGAAACAGTGGAAACAGTGGCTGACTTTATTTTGGGGGGCTCCAAACTCACTGCAGATGGTGACTGCAGCCATGAAATTAAAAGACGCTTACTCCTTGGAAGGAAAGTTATGACCAACCTAGATAGCATATCCGAAAGCAGAGACATTACTTTGCCAACAAAGGTCTGTCTAATCAAGGCTATGGTTTTTCCACTGGTCATGTATGGTTGTGAGAGTTGGGCTGTGAAGAAAGCTGAGCACCAAAGAATGGATGCTTTTGAACTGTGGTGTTGGAGAAGACTCTTGAGAGTCCCTTGGACTGCAAGGAGATCCAACCAGTCCATTCTAAAGGAGATCAGTCCTGGGTGTTCTTTGGAAGGAATGATGCTAAAGCTGAAACTCCAGTACTTTGGCCACCTCATGCAAAGAGTTGACTCTTTGGAAAAGACTCTGATGCTGGGAGGGATTGGGGGCAGGAGGAGAAGGGGACGACAGAGGATGAGATGGCTGGATAGCATCACCGACTAGATGGATGTGAGTTTGAGTGAACTCTGGGAGTTGGTGATGGACAGGGAGGCCTGGCATGCTGCAATTCATGGGGTTGCAAAGAGTCGGACATGACTAAGCGACTGAACTGAACTGAACTGAACTGAGTCCTATTCATGAGGCCTCCACTCTCACATCATAACCGACTCCCAAAGGCCTACCTTCTTCCACCTTCAACTTTTGGGGGGTTAGATTTTAAAATATGAATTTTGAAGAGATACATTCAGGCCAGACAGAGTTGTTTTTTTTTTTTTTAATTAGCTAATTATTTTTGTTTGTGCTGAGTCTTCTTCATTGCTGTGAGCACGTTTTCTCTATTTGCAGCAAGTGGGGACTATTCTTCGTTGCTGTGCACAGGCTTCTCATTGCCATGGCTTTCCTTGTTGCAGAACATAGGCTCTAGGTAGGCAGACTATAGCAGCTGCAGCACATGGGCCCTAGAGTGCACAGACTTCAGGAGCTGTGGGGTGCACAGGCTTAGTTGCCCCTCAGCATGTGGAACCTTCCCAGACTGGGAATCAAACCCATGTCCCCTGCATTGACGGGTGGATTTTTATCTACTGTACCACCACGGAAGTCCAGACCATAGGGAGTTTTAATCCTGATTTTTTTTTTCAACTTAACATTGTAGGATAATCAGGTTCCCATATCATTCTTCTACTGTATCACTTTAATAGCTCCTTCTCATTCTCTTCTAAAATTGACTTAAAAGATTCTCACTGGATCTGAAGCTGTCTCCAATTTTGCTCAATGGTAAAGATCAACACTGACATTTTGAGCCCTCACCAGCCATCACAGTGGGTACATTACAAATGTGTGGTCTTCATATCAGCCCTGTGATCATTATTCCCATTTTACAGCTATTAGGAGCAATAAGACCTAATACTTACTGAACACCTGCTCTGGGTCCAACATTTTCTGAATGCTTTATGTGGATGACTCACTTGAATCCTCACTACAACCTATGAGCTAGGTGTCCCCTTCACACTGCAGACAAGAAACCGAGGTACAGAAAGGTTAGCAACTTGCCCCACAGTGCCACATCTAGTGGTGACTGGCAGAACCTCGAACCAAACCAGATCTGAAAGCAACGCACTGAACCACCGGGGTTGCCAGGTCTGGCTTCCGCCTGGGAGGGGCTGGCCCTGAACGGGGAGGCCAGAGGGTCAGAACCCGGCTCCAGCAGTGCAGGGGGAGAGGACAGAGGCTGACTCAATCCCTCGGGGACATCTGGGAAGAGGCTGAGAAGCCTGAGTATGTGGAGGGCCACATCCAGCTCAAGCTTTTGCAGGCTTTGGTGGCTTTAAGTGTCAAGAGTCAGGTGTAAGACCACCTGTTGGGAACTGAGTGCAACTTGGACAGGCCCAGCTGGTTCTTTAAGCTCCATGGGAACTCAAGGCATTGACATAGACCCTCTAAGCAGCCCATCCTACATCCACAATAGCAACAAGGCCTTTCGAGTCTGCCTGCTGTTTTCCACCCCATTGCCATTACCCTGGTCCAAGCCACCGTCTTCTCTTGCCTGGACACTGGGAAGGCCTCCCTGTTGCCCTCCTGGCCCCTTGTGCCCCCTGTTCCACCTAGCAGCTTGGCCTCCCAGGTGACTCAGTGGTAAAGAATCTGCCTCAATGCAGAAGATGTGGGTTCAAATCCTGGCTGGGGAAGATCCTCTGGAAAAGGAAATGGCAACCCACTCCAGTATTCTTGACTAGGGAAATCCCATGGACAGAGAAGCCTAGTGGGTTACAATCCATAGGGTCACAAAGAGTCAGACCTGACTTAGCAACTAAGCCACAACAACAACAAATCTTTATTAAAATACTGATCTGGGACTTGCCTGGTGGTGCAGTAGTTAAGACTCCATGCTTCCTCTGCAGGGAGTGTGGGTTCCATCCCTAGTCAAGCAACTTAAGATCCCACATACTGCTGTGGGGTGTGGCCAAAAAACATATATATACTGATCTAATCATGCCTCCACTTGGTTAAGACATTTTAATGCTTCCTGTTGATCTTAGGTGAGAGGCAAAACTCCCACACTTGGCCTACAAAGCTCCCCAAGACCTGGCCCGTCTGCATCTGCCCAGTACCATCTCCCAGTCCCTGTCACTCTGCGTCCCAGCCACACTGGCCTTACCTCAAGTC
Source organism: Oryx dammah (assembly GCF_014754425.2). NCBI lineage: Eukaryota > Metazoa > Chordata > Mammalia > Artiodactyla > Bovidae > Oryx > Oryx dammah. The sequence goes on from NW_024070197.1 coordinate 45,773,088, forward strand.
CTTGGGTCATTAGACTTCCTCCATCCTGAGAAAATCCCATGGACAGAGGAGCCTGACAGTCCATGTGGTTACAAAAAGTTGGACACAACTGAGCGACTAACAATTTTTTTTCACCTGTGTTGATTCCTCTAAAACAAAGTTGTCCCTCTCCTCTACCCTCACGACTTTCACATCATTCAGGTCTGAGCTTAAAGTCCTCCAGAGTAACTTTCCCTGTCTTCCCATCTGCTGAAGACCTCCTATCGGTTCTTTTTTTTTTTTTTTAGGCTCCACTGGTTCTCGGTTGCTGTGCACGCTGGCTTTCTCTAGCTGCGATGCACAGACTTATTGCCGTGGCTTCTCTTGTTGCAGAGCAGGGCTCTAGGGTGCATAGGTTTCAGTAGTTGTGGCTCATGAGCTTAGTTGATACGAGGCACGTGGAATCTTCCTGGACCAGCCATGGAACTGTGTCCCCTGCATTGGCAGGAGGATCCTTAGCCATTGGACCACCTCCTATCAGTTCTAACGTCAGTTTCTGTGTCTCCATCACTCCTCTGGACTATAAGCTCCATGAGGGAAAGGACCACACCTGCTCCACTTCTCGTTGTGCGCCTGCAGTGCGTGGTAGGTACTCCCAGAGATGTGTGACATCAGTGTCTGACCTTCAGGGGCAGCTAGCAGCTTCAGAGCGCCGAGGGTGGGCACACACGGTTCTCTTGGCTTATATTAACCTGGCTCCTCACACATGAAATAGATATTATGATTAATATTACCATCCCCAGCAGGGCTCAGCACGGTGGTCAGTTGCCCAAAGTTTGCAAGTTGTCGAGGCGAGGGACAGCTGCAGAATTGACCAGGTGTGGCTTTAGGGCAGCGTACAGAGCCTCTGATCTCAGGGGTCGTCTCTACTGAGCCCACTCCCAGGAGACAGATGGCTAAGGCCTCGGCCTTACACGGAAACCCAGTGCTGCCCGCCTCCATCCAGCCAGCCACTGGCAGCAGGTGACCCACGGCTTTGAGAACGTGACTGTGGACCCAGAGAGGCAAACCCACCAGGAAAGACATCAGCCCACACGTAGGACGAGCCCTTCTTGTTTGCTTTGTATCTGGTTCCCGCTCAGCAGCGCCTGCCAGGGGCTGCCAGGGCTGTGCTTTTTTTATCTAATGGTTAAAATTCTTAGAAGTATTATACTCTGCTTTGCTTGGCAGCACTGCTGAGCATACCTCTGACACGGCAGGTAACTGGATAGGGTCTCGGTCACAGCAATTTGCTGAACACGGGGTTTTGTGGGCAAAAACACATTACGGCACTCGGGGGTGTCTCTCAGGAACACTGCCAGCCACGGTTGGAATGTTGTATGTCAGAGAGGAAGGGGTATGGGTGGAGGGGCCAGAAGAGAGAGGGAGGCTCGTGTGAGGGGCGCAGGAGCCCTAACGTGCTCAGTAAAGTGGACCCCAGGACTCACCCCAACGTTAACACTCAGCCTGGACCTGAGAGTGGGAACACAGGCTTGGTGTCAGACGGGTCAGGGGTTAGTTCTAGCCTCACTGCCCTGGTTGTGTGACCTTGTAAAAGATAATAAACCTCTCTGAGCCTTATTTTCCTCAAGCATAAAATGAACAAAATCAGAGGATTTACCTCCTAGGAGTCCTGCAAAATGCACACATAGTATCAATTGTTTGGTCCCTGCTCTACCCTCCAGGCCTGGAGCAATGCCGGACACACAGTAGGAACTCAGTGGATTTTTTTCTTATGTAGACTTAATTGCTCACAGCTGTATCCTCAGTACCTAGAACAGTGTAGGCATGTAGTAGATGCTAAGATTGTTTGTTTGTTGATTTGGCTTAATTGTTCGTGTGTGTGTGTGTGCTAAGTCACTTCCGACTCTTTGCGACCCCATGGACTGTATGTAGCTTGCCAGGCTTCTCTGTCCATGGGATTCTCCAGGCAAGAATACTGGAGTGAGTTGCCATGCCCTCCTCCAGGGGGTCTTCCTGACCCAGGGATTGAACCCACGTCTCTCAGTCTCCTGCATTGGCAAGTGTGTTCTTTACCACTTGAACCACCTGGGAAGCCTCTTAATTATTCATAACTGTACCCAAATACCAAGCCCAGCACGCAGTAGGCAATACTTACTCGAAAAGAGTGTTTTTGAATGAATGAACATAAAGCATTTGGCATACGATATAGTGCTTAATTTATGTTAACTTTCTTTGTGCACGAAACAAACTTTTGTTCACTCTACAAGTGTTCCTCAGGGGCTCATACGTGGTTTTCCCTTCCCCGATTCTCCCACACCAACTAGGTGTCTAGTGATTCAATTTAAGTCGGATACGAACCACCCGAGCCAGCATATGGATCCACCAGTTTAGCGCTCAGTCAGCAAGACTTCCCTCCTTTCAGATGTCAGCCACAAATGGGGTTCCCAGATGACACCTTCTGCTCAAGCAACTGCAAATGTGGGGCTTCTCACAACTCCCAGGTTCCGTAATCCACTAGGATGACGCAGAACCCAAGAGAGCCCTTTACTCAGGATTACTTGTTTATTATAAAGGATACAACTCAGGAAGAGCCAAACAGAAGACATGAGTAGGGTGAGGTACGAGGGTGAGAGAAGTGGAGAGCTTTAGAGCATGTGTACCACCCTCCCAGCATCTCAATGTCTTCACCCATGAGGGTCTTTTTTTTTTTTTTTTTACTGTGCTGGGTCTTGGCTGTGGTATGCAGGATTTAGTTCCCTGACCAGGGACCAAACCCAGGCCCCCTGCATTGAGAGCACAGAATTTTAACCACCAGACCACCAGGGAAGTCCCCTAACTGAATGTCTTTGATCAAGAGTGTTTATACCCCAACCTCCAGCCCTTCCCCAGAGATGTGGGGCAGGGCTGAAAGTTCCCACCTCCAATAACTATTTGGTCTTTCTGGTGACCAGCCCCCATGCTAAAGCTTTTAAGGGGGCCACCCTGAGTCACCTTATCACCATAAACTCCAATATGGTCACAGGAGCTCATTAGGAACAATAAAAGACACTCCTATCACTCAGGAAAAAGCAAGAGTGTTTTAGGAACTCCATGCCAGGAAGCAAGGACAAAGACCAAATCTATCCCTTATTATACCACAGCCCACTGCACACCCGTCACCATGCTTGGCACTGGATGAACAAGCCAGACAGGGCCCTGCCTTCCACAGCTCATGGGCTGTCAGATTTGACCCCCAACTCCCACCTCACTCTAAGCTTCAACTCTTCTCGAAGGCCCAGCGCAGCACCTGCACGGAGCGATGAGCAAGAGAAAAAGCCCAGGGCCCTGCCAGTCATGAGCTCACACCCCTTTGAAAAGTGAAAGTGTTGGTCGCTCAGTCGTGTCCATCTCTTTGCGACCCCATGGGCTGTAGCCAACCAGACTCCTCAGTTCATGGAATTCTCCAGGCCAGAATGCTGGAGGGGGTTGCCATTCCCTTCTCCAGGGGATTTTCCCAACCCAGGGATTGAACAAGGATCTCCTGCATTGCAGGCGGATTCTTTACCATCTGAGCCATCAGAGAAGCCCCCTTGGGTTGGAGAGAAAAGACGGATATGAGGGCAACTTCAGGAGAGGTGAGCAGGAAACAGAAGAAAGCAGCGCATGGGTGGCGCCGGTACAGAAGTGCGCTGAGAATCAGAAGATAAACATGGGTCCTGGGATGGGCTGCAGGCCCAACAGCGCTGGGCAATCTCCAGGAAACCCAGGCAAAGTAAATGTATCTTGTTATGGGGCAGTTGCCATGGTGTGGTGTCAAACTGACATTTTTGTGCTTTTATTGAAAAGGAAGAATTGCAAACACAATGGGCATAACCAGTGTGTTCCCAGAAACCGTGGGCAAAGGAGGGAGAGGCGATGACAGAGAAAGCAACAGACAGAGAGAAAGAGAAGGAAGAGACCCAGAGGCTGAAAGAGACAGAGACATCAGCTTCCCCTCAACACCCATAGTAAATGGGGTTCTTTGGGAAGCAAAGCTAAGATGAAGTTAGAAACAGAAAATCTTTATTACGGCCACGTGTGTGGGTGCAAAGTCACTTCATTCGTGTCTCACTCTGCGACCACACAGACTGTAGCCCACCAGTCTCTTCTGTCCTTAGGATTCTCCAGGCAAAAATACTGGAGAGGGTTGCCATTTCCTCCTCCAGAGGATCTTCCCAACTCCGGGATCGAACCTGCATCTCTTATGTCTCCTGTATTGGCAGATGTCTTCTTTACCACTAGTGACACCTGGGAAGCCCTTATTCAGGCCCATAAGCCTACAAAAAGATGCTCAAGAACATTAGCCTTCAGGGAAATGCAAATCAAAACCACTACGATATGCCCCTTCAGCCACTAAAGTGGCCATAATTAAAAATTCAAACAATAACAAGGGCTGGCAAAGATGGGAAGAAACGGGAGCCCCTGTGCACCGCTGGTGGGACATGAAATGATCCAGCCCCTGTGGGAGACAGTCTGGTGGTTCCTCAAGCAATTAAGCGTAGGGTAACCATAAAGCCAGTAATCCAACTTCTGTGTAGAGCTGACCCTTGAACAACATGAGGGTTGGGGCGCCAACCCTCCAGACCATCAAAAAAACTGCTTCATAACTTTACATTTGGCCCTCCATATCCATGGTTCCAGGCTTCCTGGTGACTCAGCAGTAAAGAATCTACCCACAACACAGGAGCTGCAGGAAACACAGGCTTAATTTCTGGGTCAGGAAAATCCCCTGGAAGAGGAAATGGCAACCCACTCCAGTAGCCTTACTTGGAGAATCCCATGGACAGAGAAGTCTGGCTGGCTACAATCCATGGGGCCTCATGCATCCATGGTTCCACATCCATGAACTCATCTAACCTCGTATCACATAGTACTGTTCAGTTCAGTTCAGTTCAGTCATTCAGTCATGTCCGACTCTTTGCGACCCCATGAACCACAGCACGCCAGGCCTCCCTGTCCATCACCAACTCCCGGAGTTCACTCAAACTCACGTCCATCGAGTCGGTGATGCTATCCAGCCATCTCATCCTCTGTCGTCCCCTTCTCCTCCTGCCCCCAATCCCTCCCAACATCAGTCTTTTCCAATGAGTCAACTCTTTGCATGAGGTGGCCAAAGTACTGGAGTTTCAGCTTTAGCATCATTCCTTCCAAAGAACACCCAGGGCTGATCTGGGTGGACTGGTTTAGGATGGACTGGTTGGATCTTCTTGCAGTCCAAGGGACTCTCAACAGTCTTCTCCAACATCACAGTTCAAAAGTATCAATTCTTCGGTGCTCAGCTTTCTTCACAGTCCAACTCTCACATCCATACACGACCAATGGAAAAACCATAGCCTTGACTAGACGGACTTTTGTTGGCAAAGTAATATCTCTGCTTTTCAATATGCTATCTAGGTTGGACATAACTTTCCTTCCAAGGAGCAAGCATCTTTTAATTTCATGGCTGCAATCACGTACTGTAGTATGTATTTACTGGGAAAAAAAACATGTGTAAGTGGAACCGCACAGTTCAAACTGGTGTTTTCAAGAGTCAGCTGTATATATGTGAGAGAGGTAAAATCTTATGTCCAAAGAAAACTTGTGTGCGAATGTTATGGCAGCATTCTCCATAAATGACAAAAAGCAGAAATGATGCAAACGTCCACAGTGAAAGGATGGGTGAAGCGCGGCAGAATCCAGACCACAGATGACTCAGCCATAGAGAGGAATGAAGGGCTGATACTTGCTACCATGTGAATGACCCTCAAGAACATTAAGTGACAGAAGCCTGATGGCCCGGTGGTTAAGAATCTGTCTGCCAACTCAGGGGACACGGCTTCGGTCCCTGGTTGGGGAACAAAGCCTACGAGCCACAACTACTGAGCCCACACGATCTGGAGCCCGTGCTCCCCAACTAGAGAAGCCCATGTGCCTCAGTGAAGACCCAGCATGGCCAAAATGAAAAATAAATAAATAAATAAATTTTTAAAGAAGCCATAAAATGTCCAGAACAGGCCAATCTATAGAGACAGAACGTAGATCAGTGGTTTCCAAGGGCTGGGGGATTAGGGCGGTGGGGGTGCACGCAGGGAGGAGCTGGGGTGCCTATTAATGAACATGAGGTTTCTTTGGAGGATGAAAGGGTTCTAAGATCGTCCGTGGTGCTGAGTGTGCTGCTCTGTGAGTGTGTTAAACACCACTGAAGTGTACACATCACGTGGGAACTTGTACGATACAGAAATTATATTTCCATAAAACTATTAGCAAAAGAGCTTAAATTAGGAGTAATAACCTGTGATAGGAAAAGTGAGGGCGGGGACAGCAGGGCTAGGCCGGGAGCCATCAGACCACTGGCCACCAGATGACCCCTCCTGCCAGCCCCACAGAGCCCAGGCTTAGCTGCAGAGCAAAGGCTACTTCGAGCCGAGTGTCACGTGTGACAGACATACCTGCAGCCTTGTCCTACCCCCTTTGCCCTGTCACTGAAGGGTGTGACCCAGGTTGGACGGCTGTGGTGGCCCCTGAGGGAGCTCATGCTGGGACCTGTCAGGGAACCTCTTCTTGCCACTGGGCCAGAGCCCGCTTTTCGCAGGCTGTCTCCTGTCCGCACCCCAATGCCACTATTCCCTGGCATCTTTTCCATGTGCTGTAGCACGCACAGTTTCTGAAGGACACCGATGCACCCCCAGCCCAGCCCTCAAGGCAGTCAGCAAGCCCTCAGGGAGCACCCACTGCACGCTGGGCTCCACTCCTGGCACTGGGATACACACTCGGCCCCTGCCCAGATGGCTTGCTTCTGGGATGGCACGGCAGCACCCACAAACTGTGTGGGCCCAGCCCTGCCCTCCCTTCTCCAGCCCTGGCTCCCACCTGCCCACGAAGCTGCTCCCACTGTCTATTGTGAAGAGGCAGCCCAGAGTGCTCCCCACGGGCTCCTCCTATCCCAGCGTGGGGCTGGGTTCTGTGCAGAGGTGGGGAGGGCCTCATTCTGGCCTGGTGACATCCGGACTCCTCAGACTGGGTTCCCCTTCTCACAAAATCCCCTTGGGGCCTCATTAGTTTGCACCTCCCACTTTGTAGCTCTCTATAAAGTCCAGAGCTCAAGGCAGCCTGGGGGAACACACCCTCTGCAGCCCCTCTTCCTCTCTTTCCTGTCCCTCTTCTCACCAGAAACTCCCACCCCCAGGCCAATCAGAAGTCCCTACATACATGTGGGTGAAGACATGTGTTATATGTGTGCATCCAGCCAAAAATACCCTGTTCTCTCCCCATCTCACAGATAAAAAACTGGGAGGAACTAGAATTCAGGAATGTGACTCCTTTCTCAGGGTCTGTCCCCCTACTTATCAGGCCGGAACTGTAATCATCCCACTGCTTGTCTGGCAGCAGAGGCAGCCCCAAGAATTGATCTTGGATGACTGCGTTAGTCTTGTGGGAGGCGTGCTGCTGAGGTGGAGGGGGTGGGGGGCATCTCTGCAGAGGGAGCTGGGTGACCAGAATTCTTAGGAGAGACCGCTTGCTCCCAAATACAGCTTGGTTGTCCCCGCTTCCCCCAACCCACTTTATGAGCTAAGACTGGTCCACAGGCTCCAGGAATAGTGGCAGCCACTGAGGGCCAAGTGGATGGCCCAGGAGACACCTTCTGTCTTTGCCCATGATGGATGCAGGGACCACCAAGGTTGTGCAAGTCCCACATCCCCTCATCCTGGGGTCCTGGAATGCCCATCAAACAATATGAGGGCAGCATCTAGGGAGCCAAGGAGGGCTCCACTAAAGAGCTCAGGCCTTGTGATGCCCCCCTAAAGACCTCTGAAGTGCCCCCTGGGTCCTGGGCCCCCTTCGCAGCCCAGGACCTCCAGATGCTGCCCCTGCTGAAGCCAGGGATAATGAGGTGCCCACAAGTGTCACACACTCCTGAGAAGGGGTGATGGGGTCAGGAGATCCTGGTTCAAGGCTCCAGCTTGCCTCTGGGCCCTCTCTCCAACCTGAAAAATGATGGAGCTTGAGGTTCCATGATGCCTTGCAGTGAAGATGCTCTAGGATTTCAAGTGGGATCACCAGAGAGGTACTGGTATGGTGCCAGCCTCAGAGAAGTCAGTGTAGGCCAGTCACAGTGAGCTCTCCAGGCTGGTGGTCCATCTCAGCTTAGAAGGACTCCATCCCAATTTTAGCAATTACCCCTGAGACTTTCATGCATCTCAAACTCACAGAAGACAGGATATATTGATGGTCAAGAATACACACCAACATTAACCTTGGGCTAACAGAAGGTTTCCTGCTCTTCAAATTGTGCTTCTGAGAGGCAGACAGGGGTGCTACTGAAGGGAAAGGGAATCACTTCTACAAAAGGAAGAGAAAACAGAGAAGAAGAGCTTCAGACTTCTCCCAGTGGGGAAAGACAATGAATCAGAGACTCCCAAATACTCAGCCCCATCGCCACATTTTTGCACTCCTGTCCTTCTGGCAGACATTGCTAATCAACCACCATCCTCACCCTCTGTTCTGCAATCCTCCAGACTGTCATAATCAATTGATCACATGCAACCCTTGAGATGAGACCTCCATCTGCTTGGATGGGGTGGGGTTGGGGCGTGGGGTCCTCTTCGATAGGAGGTAAATTCTAAAGTCCTCTCACAGAAGTTAAACTGCATAAAGTCAAAGATCATCCTTGAAAACCTAAATCTCCAAGTATAGGATCACTCAGACTCTTAATGAATCCAATCCAAGCAGCTTTTCCTCCAGTCTTGTCACAGGTCACTGTGTCGATGGTTGAGTACCAAATGAGGGGCCTGAATGCTGTCAGGAGGCTGGGGTTTATGAAAATTCAAAAGTGAGAGGCACTCAGGGCAGTGGGAGAGACACAGGGGACTGAACTCAATGGAAAGTGAAGTTATTAGTTGCTGTTGTATTTGACTCTTTGTGACTCCATGGACTGTAGCCCACCAGGCTCCTCTGTCCATCGGGATTCTTCAGGCAAGTATACTGGAGTGGGTTGCCATGCCCTCCTCCAGGGGATCTTCCTGACCCAGGGTTCAAAGCCCGGTCTCCTGTGTTGCAGGCAGATCCTTTACCATCTGAACCACTGGTGTGTACGCATGCTAAGTTGCTTCAGTCGTTTCTGACTCTCTGGGATGAGACCATGCCAGGCTTCGCTGTCCACAGGGTTCTCCAAGCAAGGATACTGGAGTGGATTGCATTACTCTCCTCCAAGGGATCTTCTCGACCAAGGGATCGAAACCGCGTCTCTTACATCTCCTGCATTGGCCAGTGGATTCTTTATCACTAGCGCCACCTGGGAAGTCCCTGAACCACTGGAGGGGACAGCAAAAACAGAGGCCTGCTTCCTCCGTTCTCTCCCACATAATCGTGTGCTCACAGTCAGACAAAACCTCCTGTCCCAGGGGAGCTGCCAGTTTTCTCTGCCACAACCTGCAAGCACAGCGCTGGGAGACAGTAGGCAATTTGCACTGGGTAAATGCCTGTGGGACACAAGTCCACTTAACTTGCCATCCCTTCAATGAAGGATGGAGGAAGCCAAGCGGAACCAATCCACGAAGAAGTAACTAATATCTTCTGAACACATTCCATGTCCTTTAAACCTTAACACTGGGGTAAATGCTTATCATTCTCCAAGGAGGGATTCCCCAACCTGACACTCTTCTGAGTAACCCGTCACCTTTATAAACTTGGTGAGAAGCTGAGCTCACCTCCAACGACAGAAGAGAACGTTCAGATGCCTGCTTTCCAAGGCTCCCTTGCAGCAAAGCTACAAGCATGGGACTTGAACACTCTCAGGCAACCTGACAGCGTCTCTCTCCAGACATAGAGATCAGAGTCTCTATTGGGTGGGGAGGTAACCGTAACAGCAGCAGCAGCGAGGGTAATGACGTTGCAAAGGCAGCCGGGAGTGATGCAATGAATTCCATAAATCAAGGGAAAAAACAAACAGCCCACCAGGAAAAAGGGCTATGGAAATGAGTAGGCAGTCACAGAAGAGGAAAGCAAAAGGCCCATAAATTTGTGTGAAGATGCCCAGTCTCTCTGGTAAACAAGAAAAGGACAATTAAATGATGAGATGCTATTTCCCATCAGATTCGCAACAATGTTAAAGTCTGAGAAGTGTGAGTCGGCATCCCCTTAGAGTTCTGTAAAACAAATGCCAATACTTGGGAAAGCTGACAATGTACATACCCTACACCCCTCATCTAGGTATATTCATATCCCCAGTAGAGAATTCCAACCCTTGTGAGATACTGATGCTCTCAGGCCTGGGAGCATCAGCGGCAGGAAGAGGGCCTGCTTGAGCCCCCTGCCGACTGCAGCGCAACCAGCCCACCCCAGGGCTTGAAATTCTGTCCTATGTACCCCAGTGTGATGCACACAAACTATCACATGCCAACAATGCTGCGTGTGGTGAAAAGATGAGGAATCATTGCTTATACACGTGCACAAGGAAGGAGATGTGCAAAGGGGATCATGACAAATTTGTTACAGCAGCGGGGGGAGACAGTAATAAACAAATTACCTCTCTGTAGTGGATGCTGTTGTGAGCTGCCCAGATGCCCCTCCTTCAGTCCTGAGGCATTTATGCCCCCATCTTCTGGGAGTGTTGGCTGCTAATGACTCATAACTGAGTTCTCCTCTAAGAATGGTCTTCAGTGAAAAGGAACTGACCTCCCCAAGGTTAAACAGTCTCCCCAGGGAAGCACAATTCCAAAGACAGGTCAGCACCAGAACATAAATGCCCAGCTCTTTTGCCTCAGTTCAGCACAATTGAGAAGGGCTGTCCTAGCTCCAGCTCCCCATGGGATCGACTGAGACTTCTTTTCTAAAAAAAATATTTTACTTAAAAAAAAAAATTTTATTTGGCTGCCTCAAGTCTTAGTTGCAGAATGCAGGCTCTCTAGTTGTGGCACACAGAGTTAGTTGCTCCATGGCATGTGGAATATTAGTTCCCCAAACAGGGATTGAACCCATGTTCCCCACACTTCACAGCAGACTCTTAACCACTGGACCACCACAGAAGTCCCCAGCTGAGAATTCTGATGCAACTGCAAGGCAACACAAGTTCTTCACCCAAGCCTGCTTTCCACAGTTCCTGACAGGTAGCAGTTTCGACAGTACACCCTAATAAATCCTGTGTGTACAAATCTCTGCCTCAACTCTGTTTCTCTGGAAACCCACCTGTAATAGAGGTGGTCCAAGGATGGATAAACACTCTAAATTGAGATTTTAGAGGTGGGTCACCCTACCATCCAGCTAGCAATGATGACCCCATCACTCAGGATAGGTGGAATACAAGAAGCACCTGGGAAGTGGAAGTAATCCAGTTGTTAAGACTTTCACGGGGAGTGAGCTAGGATAGGATTCAGGTAGAAGAGAACGCACTGGTTGATACAACATCCCAGGTATTTGAGAAAGACTGCTGATAGCTATGTTGAGTGTAGTAAATGCACTGGAGCAAGACAATGAAAGGCTGAAGTTAATTAAAGACCATCTTAAGGTGGGATATAAGACTCATCTCCTGCAGCAAGAAGGCATAAAAAGCTCAGGATAAAGCCTATAGGACTTGCCTATAAAAATAGCAGTGCTCCACTTTACTGTACACCAGAAACTAACACAACATTGTAAATCACCTATACGTCAATTTAAAAAACTAGCAGCACTCCAAAGAAAGTGAAATTCTTAGCCCCGACAAGGCTATTAATACTTATGCCAAAATTAGCACCCTGGTTGGAAGGAGTGGAACCTTGGCACTTGGGTTGGAGTCAATGTGCTCAAGAATTTTGAAACCTTAGATCCTTCTGACCCCTCTAGCCCTAGAAGTGGCCCCTCATTTCTTAAAAGCCACTGCTTTCCTTTGCTCAAAGATGGTGCAGAGGCCACTACCTTTTAAGACAGGATTTACTCCTACCTTTCCTCCTGGTGACCACCAGTGACAAGGATCAAGTCACAATCTGGCCACGATGAGGGGGAAAGACTATACCCCCAAAGGAGCTATGGAATCTCATCCACCAGCTAAATACTGGCAGGAGCCAGGAGAATATAGTGGAATTAGATGCTGATGGTTCTGAACTAAGAGGGACAGACTATAAAGTTGGATAAAGGAGAGTGTATTGATATCGGAGCCCTTTCCCATGATCAGACTTAACACCCCAGCAAGGACCTTGGGAGATGGTATTCACTAGAATGGATTTTGTATACTTGGAAAAAGTGATGGACCACACAAAGTGAAGAAAAAAATTCCAGAGTTGTCATGGCAGATGACAGAGGAATGAATCAGACCACTCATAGACTTTAGCATCCTAGAGCGGATATGCTATGTAAGGCTGAAATACCTACCGGCTACTTATGTTCCATGGAAACCCCAAAATACGCTCCATTTACCAATGTGATAAGGAATGATGTGGAGAGGTCGCACCAGCATCACGAAGAAGGTGACTGCATTTAGCCAGTCCTGCACAGAAAGAAACTACATGGAAGGTGGAAGGTGCTGTTTTAGAACTGACTGCAATGGGGATGACAAGATACTGAATAGATGGTTAACCAGCAGAAACAGAATGAATGTAATTATTATAATGAAAAGCAAAATCGAAGTGGAAACCTGAGAGCATGAGCCAAAGAAAGATTATGGAAATCATTAATAGAAAAAGATATCCTCAGCGGCAAGATAGAAGAACTAGGTGACGCTAGTGGTAATGAACCCGCCTGCCAGCGCAGGAGACCTTAAGAGACAAGGGTTCCATCCCTGGGTCGGGAAGATCCCCTGGAGGAGGGCATGGCAACCCACTCCAGTATTCTTGCATGGAGACTCCCATGGACAGAGGAGTGTGGTGGACTAGAATCCACAGGGTTGCAAAGAGCCAAACATGATCAAAGCAACTTAGCACATATAAGCAAAAGAAATCAAGGCTGGATTATCAGAAGACCTGGTAAAGTCATAGTTCCTTGACCAATTTCTGGATCTGAGCCAGTTTTCAGACCTAGAAACCACTGACTAAACAAGAAGCTAGGTCACCATGACAAAGAGCCCTCAGTGACATGGCAAGTATGCATGGAAATAATTCCCCAGTTTCCCTCCGGAGGTATCTACAGTCATTTATTTCTCTAGTAGATAACCATACACTAGAGAAAGAGGAATGCTTTTCCATTTCAGCAACTTTCAGATACAGGATCTGAACTAACGCTGATACTCAAGAAACTGAAGTAGCACTATGCCCTCACTAATAGAGAAGGACATATAGGGGCCAGCAATCAATGATATCCTGGCCCATGTTGGAATCCCTAGACCCATCTATTGGTCATTTCCCCAGCCCCAAATGTGGAATGGAATTATACATTCATGGTGGTTGTTACAACCCCCTCACTTTGGCTTATGGTATAAGAGCTATCACAGTGATGAAGGCTACGTGAGAAGCCTCTGACACCACCCTCCCATTTTGGCCAAGGAAACTAAATAATATTGTGGCCCAGGGAGAATGGCAGAGGTGAGTACCAGCCTTAAAACCTAAAGGGCATGAAGCTGTGGTCTCTATCCTATTCCCATTCAATTCACCAATCTGCCTCCTGAATAACAGATGGATCCCGGAATATGATAGTAAAAAATTGTAAACTTAAGCAAGTAGTAGCCTCGATTGCGTCTGCTGACTGATGTGTAATCCTTGCTAAACACAACCCCCAGAACCAGATTGATCAACAAAATCTCAAAAATTTTCTAAAATATAAACTTATGCATAAAAGCAAGATACAAAGTGATATGACCATGTGAAGATTTTAGACACAAGAGGCAATATTATATACTATTTATTGCTGGACAAAACTGTAATAAAGATATAAAAATGTGAGCTGCCTCACCAAAAAAATCACAATGGCAGTTTCTGAGGAAGGGAGGAAAAGAATGAATACATAACGGCTTCTGAAAGGACTTTCATGTTTTAAGTGGTATACTGTATCTTTTATTTTTGAAAAACAATTTGAAGCAGAGATAACAAAATTTTGTCATATGTTAGTTCTGGGTGGTGGGCATATTGATAATTGTTAGGTTATAACTTTCCGGATATTATGAATTTTTTCTGAGCTTAAAGAAATTGCAATACAGTATGATCAGCTTTCTGATAGATGTGTGAAGGGATGCAGAGTTCTCGTGATAGAGCAAGTGATCCTTGTCTCTGGAGCATCAAGAGAGAAGCAGTCCATCAGTGTTCCAGACTCAGCAAGTGTTGAAGCCAAGCAAATCCTCCAAGACCAGAACAGTGGGACCACTTTGGTGCGCTCAGAACAGCCACTGGGTCTTCCCCACTCATTCAGTGGGTAAAGAATCCGCCTGCAGTGGAGGAAACACAGGAGACACACATTCAGTTCCTGGGTTGGGAAGATCCCTTGGAGAAGGAAATGGCAGCCCACTCCAGTATTCTCACCTGAAGAACCCCATGGACAGAGGAGCCTATTTGGCTATAGTCCAAAGGATCACATATGACTGAGCGACTACAGACACACAGAGAACAGAAGGTGTGAGAAAAACAGTGGTGACTGAGGCTGGGTAGCCAGAAAGGAACAGGCTGGGCAGAGCCTTAAACACCCGCATAGAAGTTCGAGATCCAAGTCAACCTGGGATCTTCCAGGAGCTTCAGCCCCAATCCAGGGACTTCACACAGACACACAGGAGACTCCGTGTAGAAGAATAAACACTAAATTGTGCAAAATGTGGCCACATCTGGCCCAGATGTGCATTTTTCTGGATCTGATGTCCTATAATAAAGACACCAAATAACATACTTTCTTGACATAAAGAACCACTTTAGGCCATGACCCTGTAATCAGACCAAGCTGGGTTCATATTTGTGCTCCACCATCCACCACTCGCTTGGCCTTGAACAAGACACTGACCTCCCTGAGCCTCAGTTTCCTCATCTGTAAACTATGGATGACAATAGACCTTCCTGTAGGTGGCTGGGAAGATGCAGTGAGGTGGTCCCTACAGGTGCACTGGGCGCAGTGCCCAGCACAGAGCAAGCCCTCCATGGGTGCCAGCCTCCACATCACTGGCAAGGACCCACCCAGAGCCTCTGGCCAGGTATCCTTTCCCAGAAAAAGTCACTCTGCCTTTGGAATTCGTGTGGAAAGAAGCCATTCATAGGCCGTCCACAAATTCCTCACTCCTCACACAGGAGGGGATGAAAGTGTTCCTTAATTGGTACCACAAAGACTTTTCCATGGAGAAAGAAATAGAACATCTAAATTAAAGGCAGGTTTCTCCACAGGAGGGGCAGCTGGCCTGGAGTCAGAGCCCAGCAGCTGAGCCCTTTTCCAGGAGGGAGGCCAGGGTGGAGCGGTGATATCTGGAGAGCATCTACACCCCACCCAAGCTCGCCAAAGGGTCCCCATGTTTGGGATCTGAGGGGCACCCATGGGTGGGTTGCAATGCCATTGTTGCATGGTCATACCTCCAGCCACAGCTTGACCTGGTTGGTTCACTGTGATGGGACCCCAGAGAATAAGAGCATCTCGAAGAGTCCAGTCCAACAGGTGGGCTGAGCTCCACCTGAGGAAGCTAGAACCCCAGCCAGGCCCACTAAGGCACTGGGAGGAGGAGGGCCTTCAGCACACCAAGGTGAAAGCAAGTACCAATCGGAGACCCACTGAGCAGTCTCCTGGTGCATGGCTGGGTCTCGTGAATTGACTCTAGCCTAAGAAAGAACTGGGGGACCCAAAGACAGGTATAGACTTCAAGATGATCAGAAGCCCAGCGTTTGAGCTAGATAAGCATTCGATCATCCATTTACCATGCATTCATTTGTCAAGAAGCATTTGGGAGGCCCATGACATGGGCTTACCAGGTGGCACTAGTAGTAAGGAACCAGCCTGCCAGTGCAGGAGAAGTAAGAGATGCAGGTTCAGTCCCTGGGCCAGGAATATCCTCTGGAGGAGGGCACGGCAACCCACTCCAGTATCCTTGCTTGGAGAATCCCAGGGATAGAGGAGCCTGGCAAGCTACAGTCCATGGGATCGCAAAGAGTCGGACACGACTAAAGTGACTTAGCATTCATGGACAACCTCCCCCAGGGCCCAGGGACTCAACAGTGACATGAGCTGGCCTCTGGAGGCCAGTGAAATAATGTGAAATAATGCATTATACCTGACTTGCATGCATGTTGCTGTGGGACTATGTCACCCCATCCACTCCCATCTCAGGCCACCTCTGCCCCTGGACCTGGTGAGGGTCTATGACAGATGTTCCCAGATGGAGGGAGGATAGGCTTCCAGGAACCAAAGCCAGGCAGATTTCAGACCAAATCCTCGCCTTACAGAATGGAAATGCTAGGTCCCAAGTCCACCCTTGGCCCCTAGTGAAATCACTGAATCAGGCAAGGATTATCAATTGATTTGTTAAAACCTTTAGGTGAACAGTGGATGCATAAGTGGACATTTGAATTATGCAAAGAAAGACCCCACAGATTTCTTTATGACTTAGGAGGAAAGAAACAGAACTGGAAGGGTTAAGCCCACCTTGATCCAAGAGTCAGTCTGGCACCAACAATACGTGAAAGCGAAAGTTGCTCTTTCATGTCCAACTCTTTGCAACCCTGTGTATTGTAGCCTGACAGACTCCTCTGTCCAGGGGTTCTCCAGGCAAGAACACTGGAGTGGGTTACCATTTCCTTTGCAAGGGGATTTTCCCAACCCAGGGACTGAACTTGGATCTCCTGCATTTCAGGCAGACTCTTTACCATCTGAGCCACCAGAGAAGCACCCAAGATCAGTTCAGTTCAGTTCAGTTCAGTCACTCCAAAGATAGGACCACCGCAAATCATGTTCTCCTCAAGTGATATGGGGGATGCTCTTAGCATTTCTCATGATGTGCTCCAGCCAGCAAATGTTTACCTGGGGCCATCGAACTTCAGATTTGACGTCCAGGTCACAGGATATACAGTGGATAAGGGAATAAGCTAAATGGTACCTAAAGGAAGCCACCACCCTAGTCCAGAGAGCAGAATCTTCTGCCAGATGATAGAGCCACTGTCTTCAACCAGCCGCAGTAAAGAGCACTGTGATGGATGGAAAGCGATGGAAAAGACATGTGCTCAGAGGACTGAAAGGTCCTAGACAAGACCCTGCTTTGGACAAACCAGCTAAAACACATTGCTAAGATAACCGCTCCCCTCACTAAATATGGGCCAGGCATAAGATGATATTTAGAAATAATTATTTTAAGTGGGATTGTGTTGTTTTAGCTCAATGGGAAATGCTCTGATTTTTTTAAAGAAGCACACTTGAATATCAAAATAATTCCAGAATGTTCAGAGTTGCTTGTCGTAGACAGAATTCCAAGATGGCTCCCAAGATTCCAATCTCCTAAAATTCCTGCTCAGAGTATAACTATAATGGGATATTACCCCTGTGATTAGGCTATGTTATGTGACAAAGGTGAAGAGATTTTCCAGCTGTCCCTAATCACCTGACTTTAATCAAAGGGGAGATTATCCTGGGTGGGCCTGACCTAACTGGGTCAGCACTTTACAGTCAGAGGTCAGAGATAGAAGAAGTCAGAGAGATTTAAGCAGCAGCAGCAGATGTACCCCTGTTGGCCTTGAAGCAGCAAACTGCAGTGTTGTGGAGAGGGTCATGTGGCAAGGAATGGACAGTGACCTCTGAGAGCTAAGAACTTCAGTCCAACAACCACAAGGAAATGAATTCTGTCAACAATTCTATACACTTAGCAGAGGATCCCGAGGTTAAGGTGAGACCCAGCCTTAGCTGACACCTTAGTTCTGGCCAGATGAGACTGGTAGCCGAGGACCCCACTAATCCCTGCCTTGGACACCTAACCTATAGAAACTGTGAGATAATATAGTTGTGCTCTTTTACGCCATTAAGTTTATGGCAATTCGTGGTATAGCCACTGAAAACTAATACACTTATTTATTCATATTCACCAAAAGCCAGAATTATCCATCAACCAGAAACTAGATAAACAAACTGTGAAACATTTACAAAATGGAATAACACTCAGCAATAAGAAGAAATGAACTACTGATATAGGCAACAACTTGGATGACTCCCAGAAACATTATGTTGCTCAAAAGAAGCGAGACACAAAAGATTGTGAGTTTATATGTATATTCCATGATTCCATTTACATGATATTTAAGAGCAGGCAAAAACTAATCTATAGCAATAGAAATCAGAACTATAGCCCCCTGTGTGTGGGAAAGGAGAGGATTCATTGAAGAGGGGAATCACGAACTTTCTGGGGTAATGAAAATGTTTTATATCTTCATTAGGATATAGATTTTATGTGAATATTACTCATTTGTGAAAACTCAACAAACTAAATATTAATACTTATGATCATACATTTTGGGACTTCTCTAATGGACATGAGTTTGGATAGACTCCGGGAGTTGATGATGGACAGGGAGGCCTGGCATGCTGCGGTTCATGGGGTTGCAAAGCTGGATACAACTGAGAGACTGAACTGAACTGAACTGAACTGAACTGGTGGTCCAGTGATTAAGCCTCCATGCTTCCAACACTGGGGGTGTGGGTTCGATCCTTGGTTGGGGAATAAAGATTCCACATGTGGAGGTGGGGAGAAAAAAAATAATCCTGTGCTTTACTGTCTGTAAATTATTTCTCAAGGCCTCCTTGGCAGCTCAGTGGTAAAGAATCTGCCTACCAAGCAGAAGACACAAGAGACATGGGTTCAATCCCTAGGTCTCAAAGATCCCCTGGAGAAGGAAATGGCAAACCCACTCCAGTATTCTTGCCTGGAAATCCCATGGACAGAAGAGCCTGGCAGGATACAGTCCATGGGGTCGCAAAAGAGTCAGACTTGACCTAGTGACTAAAAAATAACAACAATAAATTATTCCTCAACTTTAAAATAATAACTCTCCCTTAGGTGTTTAGAGGTTGGCAGATGGTTCTTCCTGAATCTGGGGACAAGAGAGCAGTGGGTGGAGGGGATAATTCTTCAATATGCTCACACTCACGTTTGCACACACATGCAAACACACACACAGATGGTGGCATTCCAGGCTGAGTCAGGTTCCCCTTTGGCCTTTGCCTCATTTAATGTGGAGAAGGCAGCTGCCTTCCAGCTCCCAGGTCACTGCTCTGTATGTCCGCCTGTCAAGATAAGAAGGCCAAGGCAGATGCTGCTAATTACCTGGCCTTTCAAGTGGTCCTGGGGCCTCACATCTGGCTCCATCTCCAGCATCCAGCTTGAGCCAATAAAAGCCAAATAAAATCACAAAGGGCTAATTTGGTGGCCAGGGCTCTGACAGGCTGCACATGATGAGGGGTGGGGGCAGGACGAGGACATGGGAGGGAGCAGGGGCAGGAGAGAAGCCTCACCGACCAGGGCAGAGAAGGTGAAAATGCCATCCTCTCCCTGTTGCAAACTGCTTCTGCTCTGGCTGAGCCCGGAGCACGTCCTGGGCATATTTTGCCACTTGAATTTAACTTGTTTTCCTGAGCACCCAGGGAGGCAGGCACCACCTCCCATGCCAGCCATCAGCCAGAGTCAGAACCACCTTGGGAGGTTCATGCCAGACGGCAGGTGTGGAGATGCCAAACGTGCACACCAGAGCTCCAGTGGTCCTGCGTCCCACGGGAGCCAAGTTGTACCCCCAGAAGGTCTGTGGGAGAAGAACCTATCCCAAATGTTGGTGGGGGGAGACCTACCTCAGGAGCCATTTGGGACTGAGCAGAATGGACAGTCATATAACATTTGAGGGACTTTTTTTAAAAATTCTATTTATTATATTTTTGTCTGTGCTGGGTCTTCGTTGCTGTGCAAGCTTTTTCTAGTTGTAGTGAGCGGGGCTTCTCATTGCAGTGGCTTTTATTGTTGAGGAGCACGGGCCTTAGAGCAGAGGCTCAGGAGTTGTGGGACTCGGGCTTAGTTGCTCCATGGCATGTGGGATCTTCCCAGATCGAGGATTGAACCCACGTCTCTTGCACTGGCAGGCCGCCTCTTTACCACCGAGCCACCGGGGAAGCCCTTTGAGGGACTTCTGAAAAGCCCTCATCCTTCTGCCCTGTAACTTTGTCTGAAATCCCACCATTGGTGCTTTAGCCACTAAATCCTGACTCTTGCGACCCCATGGACTGTAGCCTGCTGGGCTCCTCTGTCCATGGGATTCTCCTGGCAACAACACTGGAGTGGTTTGCCGTTTCCTTCTCCAATCCCACCATTAAAGAGAGGGATTTCCTTGAGTTACAAAGCCTTTGTGTGCATGCGCGTGTGCTCAGTTGCTTTAGTCGTGTCCAGCTCTTTGTGACCGCATGGACTGCAGCCCACCAGGCTCCTCTCTCCCTGGGATTCTCCAGGCAAGAATACTGGAGCGGGTTGCCATGAACTCCTCCAGAAGATCTTCCCGGCCCAGGGATCAAACCCACATCTCCGGCATTGGCAGGCGGCTTTTTTTACCACTAAGCCACCTGGGAAACCCTATAACGGCCTTTGCTGTTGCTGCTAAGTCGCTTCAGTCGTGTCCGACTCTGTGCGACCCCATAGATGGCAGCCCACCAGGGTCCCCCGTTCCTGGGATTCTCCAGGCAAGAATGCTGGAGTGGGTTGCCAGTTCCTTCTTCAATGCATGAAAGTGAAAAGTGAAAGTGAATTCGCCCAGTCGTGTCTGACTTCGCGACTCCATGGACTGCAGCCTACCAGGCTCCTCCATCCATGGGATTTTCCAGGCAAGAGTACTGGAGTGGATTGCTGTTGCCTTCTCTGATAAAGGCCTTTAGAACTCCTTTATTAAAATGCAAGTTCTGGGGAAATGTCACCCTTTAAATCTCATATCTTGGGGAGTAACATCCTTAAGTCTTGGAGGAGAAAGGCATTAGGTGGAGGAGGAAGAGCAGTGAGATCTCACAGAGATGGGCCTCAGTTTCCCCATCTGAGACCTTGGAACCAGACGACCTCTCAGATTAAAGCAAAAAAAGGTGAGCCTGCCCTTCCCACATCTTATCTCTGCCTCCTTCATCAAAGACTGCAAACCAGCAGCCCTGCAAGCCAGATTCAGCCAGCGGACATGTTTGGTTTGGCCTGCAGAGTGTTTGAAGAGAATTGGGTCCAACATTTAAAAATGGACGGATTTCACATTTTTAAAATGCCAAATGTTCTGCTTCTTGAGGGAAATGGGAAACTCTGAGGGCACTGGGCTCGCATCCCCACATGGCAACAATCGCTCTACGCCAAGGCCAGCTGCCCCATGTAGTAGGGCCGGCCGATTCCTGCTCGTCTCAGTCCTCACCACCCCTTAGTGTTCACCCCAGGCTCTCTTGGCTCATTTCCTTGCCTTGCCTGACCCTTGCAGGTATCCAAGGCGGCAACCCATTCTGGACGGGCCTGGCTGGCAGCCCCTCACAGCACAGTGGACGAGTGACCCCCAGCCCCGTGCTGTCCACGGGCTCTTTCACAAGCACCGTTCGGCTCCCTCTTTGGAAAGCTGGAATAGAACTGGGGAGAGCGTGATGCTGAGAGCCCTTTGAAGGCGATGCCATGGGATTATTTTGCTGAACATGAAAAGCCCAAGGCAGCAGGGCCACTGATGTGTTTTTGCAAATTCCAGCAAATTAAAAAAATGTGTGTGCAGAATTCAATTGGGGGCCAGGGCCTGGCTTTCATGAAAGCATAAATTGTTGGCCAAGACAAAGCAGCAGATTAACTTTTACAGAATATGTTTCTCTCCAGGATGCGGCTCCCATGAGCAGGCTCCTCGTCTCTGTGACGAGTGATGCCGCTTCAGCCTTTATCTGCAGCCAGTCAAGCCGCCGAGGCCAGCGGCAAGCCTGTAGTAGGACTTTAAATGGCTCGGCAGCAAATGTCAAAACTGTTTGATCTGCTTTTAGAAAATCACCTTTCAAGGCACTGGAAGACACTTGACACTTTGCAAAGAGATTAGAAACTTTTCAGCTGACTTGGAAAAAGGGCCCAGGCAGGTTTGATTCCAGTGGAAGCAGGAGGAGACCCCAGTGGTGCCCGGGGCCAGTAAGCCTGAAGCCCGTGGCTTCACTTTCAAGGGGAGCGCCAGCTCCCAGCATGGCCTCAGCTCCCAGCACCTGCCCTTGGCCTCTGGGATGATCCCCCAGAGCTAGCCTTTCTACACTCTCAGGGAGAGGAGATGGCTAGCAGGCAGGGTTGATGTTCAAAGTAACAACTGGGAAGTTGTGGATCTCAGCATTCAGCCGACTGCCAATAGCCTGCCCTGCTGTCCCAGCCCACCAGCTGGTCTGGAGGGCACAGATAGACATGCAGAACTCGGGGCAGGGCCTGAGCTGGCTGATCAGAAGGAAACTGGATCAGTCAATGCAGGTACTTAGGACATGCTGAGAGGGGTCATGCAATGTCACCATTGCCCGCTCTTCCTTCCCCAGGCTGTCATGACCGTCCTTCCCTATCATACCCCCTGTCCCTCCACTGCCCTGAATCTGCACTAACAACCTCTGGCATTACTGCAACTGCTTTGCAACTGATCCCCGCCCTCTGCCCTCCTTCACCCTGTGCAAGGCCACCAGCTGGATTTTCCTAAAGTTTTCTGCTGCTCTTCACTCACCTACTAGGCCAAACTCCTGGCATGCGAACTTCCATAGTCTTCCTCTAATCATAGTGACTATTGCGGCTTGCTATATTTTCAGTCATACGTCAAGGGTTCTGCGTGGTTTAACTAATTTAATGCCAACTCTTTCTTACTGGCCTCATTTTACAGCTGAGAAAATTGAGGCTTAAAGATTAATTGGTTTGGGGACTTTCCAGTGGCTAAGACTGTGTGCTCCCAATGCAGAGGGTCTAGGTTCAATCCCTGGTCAGGGAACTAGATCCCACAAACTGCTGCTAAAAGGCCCCATGGGCTGCAACTAAGAGTTCACACGCCACAACTAAAAGATCTCGTGTGCTTCAGCTGAGATCAGCACAGCCAAATAAAGAAGCAAAAATCATATATTTTGTAAAAGATCATTGGTTTACCTGAGGTCACAGAGCTAGTAAATGGGACTCAGACTTGGGTCTCCCTGATCTAAAACCATGCGCAGTACCAGCAGGCCATACTCATGATTCCTCTTCTCAGAAAACATTGCCAGAAAAGCCCCATCTTCTAAAATCATGTCAGGGACTTCCATGGTGGTCTAGAGGTTAAAAATCTGCTGTCCAAGACAGGGGACACATATTGGATTCCTGGCCAGGGAACTAAGATTCCACATGTCTCAGGGCAACAAAGCCTGCAAGTCACAAGTACTGAGCCCCCATGCTCTGTAGCCAGAGCACCATAACTGGAGAAAACTCTGCCCGCCGCAATGAAGAGCCTACATGCCTCAACTGGGACCCAACCTAGCTAAAAATAAATAAATAAATATTTTTTAAAATAAACATAAAAAGCTCAGTAAAATCTCTAGGCTGTACTCACACACCCCCAGTTAGCCATCTCCACAGTGAGTTGTTGTTCAGTCGCTAAGTGGTGTCCAACTCTTTGCAACTCCATGAACTGTAGCGATCCAGGCTTCCCTGTCCTTCACTATCTCTCAGAGTTTGCTTAAATTCACCTCCATTGAGTCAGTGATGCTATCTAACCATCTCACCCTCTGCCACCCCCTTCTCCTTTGCCTTCAATATTTCCCATCATCAGGGTCTTTTCCCATGAGTTGGTTCTGTCCATCAGGTGGCCAAAGTACTGGAGCCTCAGCTTCAGCATCAGTCCTTCCAATGAATGTTCAGGGTTGATTTCCACTAGGATTGACTCGTTTGACCTCTTTGCTGTCCAAGGGACTCTGAAGAGTCTTCTCTACCACCACAATTCCAAAGCATCAGTTCTTCAGTGCTTAGCGTTCTTTATGGTCCAACTCTCACATCCGTACATGACTACTTGGAAAACCATAGCTTTGACTGTACAGACCTTTGTTGGCAAAGTGATGTCTTTGCTTTTTTAATACACTGTCTAGGTTGAAACTAAAAAATAAAACAAAACAAAACATTATGGCAGCTAGGGAAGTGCTTAAAAAGCAGTCTGCTAAATTTTAATAAGAAAATGTGTAACATTTCTTACCTGCCCATCATGCCCCATTCTCCAGCTCAGTGGCAGCCATGTGGACAGCTGCCTACATTTTTGGTGTGGCTTGCTGGATGGGGCTGGAGGACAATATAGAACTTGTTCTCAACAAGTTGTAGTGGTGTGTTTCCTAGTTCCCCGTAGGACTAGCACAGAAACTGATCTTTGTTTTGTCCCCCTCAGGATGGAGTGGCTTCCTATGTGGCATCTGTAGAAAGCATTACACTACCTATAACTACCTGGGTGGACAGACAAGCAAGTAGCTGACAGATGTATAAGTCTGGGAAGAAGGAGGATAAGGGGAAAGATTCTTGGAGAAATGAGAGTTTCAAAGGACTACCACATATACCAGAGAATCTGGAGTGCAACATGCATGCCAAGGGCTGCATACTCAGAAAAGATCCAATAGGACTGTGGGCTTCCACCTTTGGCTGATCTTTGGCATCTGTACAAGCTGGAGGTGAAAGTTAAGACAGAACTGTATATACGTGGCTTAGCATTAAAAGAGGAATCCAGCTTAGAGCTAATCTGCAAAGACCAGAAGAGTATATTTCTTCTTTTTTGCTCTTGGCATTTAAGGAAATCTCTCAGACCACTGGCTAACCGCTGAGCTAAAGGAACAGAGACTGCAGTGACCATACATAATAAGGAACACAATATTTGCAAAAAATACTTTGGAAAAGTCATTAAGCAAAATATCCCTCAAAATCAGCAACAGGAGACTTCTCTGGTTGTCCAATGGTTAAGAATCTGCCTCCCAACTCAGGGGAAGTAAGTTAGATCCTCATTGGAGAACTAAGATTCTGCATGACACCAGGCAACTACTGAACCTGCTCACCCTAACTAGAGAGACCACACACAACAACTACTGAGCCCATGAGCTCTGGCGCCTGAAGGTCACAACTAGAGAGAAGCCCGTGCACCACAACAAAGAGCACGCGTGGCACAACAAAAGCTCCCGCATGCCACGATGAAGAGCCCGCCTGCCGCAGGTAAGACCCAACACAGCTAAACTAAATAAACAATTTTTTTTAATCAACAACAGCAGTCCCTGGGGAGAATCTGATTTCAAGAGTTACTGTATTATATTATCGCCAAAGAATTGGAGCTTCAGCTTCAGCATCAGTCCTTCCAATGAATATTCAGGATTGATTTCCTTTAGAATTGACTGGTTGGATCTTCTTGCTGTCCAAGGGACTCTCAAGAGTCTTCTCCAGCATCACAGTTCAAAAGCATCAGTTCTTCAGTGCTCAGTCTTCTTTATGGTCCAGCTCTCACATCCATGCACGACTGCTGGAAAAACCAGAGCTTTAGCTAGACAGACCTTTGTCAGTAAAGTGATGTCTCTACTTTTTAATATACTGTCTAGGTCTGTCATAGCTTTCCTTCCAAGGAGCAAATGCCTTTTAATTTCATGGCTGCAGTCACTGTCCACAGTGATTCTGAAGCCCAAGAAAAGAAAATCTGTCACTGCTTCCACTTTTCCCCTTCTATTTGCCATGAAACAATGGAACTGGAGGCCATGATCTTAGTTTTTTGAATGTTGAGTTTTAAGCCAGCTTTTTCACTCTCCTCTTTCACTCTTAAGAGGCTTTTCAGTTCTCTTCACTTTCTGCCATTAGGGTGGTATCATCTGCTTATACGAGGTTGTTGATATTTCTCCTAACAATCTTGTTTCCAGCTTAGTGGGCATTTCATATGATATACTCTGCATATAAGTTAAATAAGCAGGGTGACAATATACAGCCTTGTCGTACTCCTTTCCAAATTTTGAACCACTCAGTTGTTCTATGTCCAGTTCTAACTGTTGCTTCTTGACCCACATACAGGTTCCTCAGGAGACAGTTACAATGGTCTGGTATTGCCATCTCTTTAAGAATTTTCCACAGTTTGTTGTGATCCACACAGTCAAAGGCTTTAGAATTTCTTTATAAATATATATAAAAGAGAGAATAGAGAAACAATAGAGAAAATCAACTACACAAAATGTTCATTATTTGAGATGATCAACAAAATTGATAAATTTAACTTATATGACTAAGGAAAAAAGAAAGAAAACTCAAGTAAGTCAGAATTGGCAGTGGGGCCATTACTACCTACTTTATAGAAATAAAGCAGATTAAAAGAGAATACTATGAACAATTAAGTGACAGCAAACTGAATACTCTAGATGAAAGAGACAAACCCTAGAAACACACAAACTGCCAAAACTCACTTAAAAAGAAATATAAAATTTGAACAGACCTATAACAAGTAAGGAGATTGAATTAGTAATCAAAATATCTCAACAAAGAAAACCCCAGGACCAAACAGCTTCACTAGTCAATTCTGTTAAACACTTAAAGAAGAATTAACACTAATTCTTTTCAAAGTTTTCCCAAAATTTGAAGAGGAAGAAATGCTTCCTGGTTATTCTATGAGGCCAAAATTACTCCAATACCAGACAAAGACAGTAAAAGAAAACTTCAGGCCAATATCTCTTATGTATATAGATGCAAAATCCTAAACAAAATGCTAAGAAACTAAATTCAGCAGCATATTAAAAGAATCACACATCATAAACAAGTAGGATTTGTCTCTGGAATGCACAGATGGTTCAACACAAGAAAATCTATTAATGTAATACATTAATAGAATGAGGAGAAAAAACATATCACCTCAACTGATGCAGGAAAAGCATTTGCAAATCCAACATCCTTTGGATAAAATAGAACTTCCTCATCATGATAAAGACTATATATGAAAAGCCCACAGCTAACATCTTATTCAACAGTGAAATACTGAAAGCTTTTTCCTTAAGATCAGGAACAAGACAAGAAGTCTGTTTTTATCTTTTCTGTGAAACATGATATTGGAAGTTCTAGCCAGAGCAAGTAGGCCAGAAAAAGAATCAAAGGACATCCAAGTTGGAAAGGAAGAAATAAAATTATCTCTATTCACAGATAACATGATCTTATAATTAGAAAACCCAAAACAATCCAAATGTGGGAAAAAAGTTAGAGCTGATAAACAAATTTAGCACAGTTGTAGGATATAAAGTGAAGTCGCTCAGTCCTGTCCGGCTCTTTGTGACCCCATGGACTGAAGCCCGACAGGCTCCCCAGTCCATGGGATTTTCCAGGCAAGAGTACTGGAGTGGGTTGCCATTTCCTTCTCCAGGGGATCTTCCCAATCCAGGGATCGAACCTGGGTCTCCCGCATTGCAGGCAGACGCTTTACTGTCTGAGCCACCAGGGAAGCCCTGTAGGATATAAAATCAACATGCAAACATTACTGTATTTCTATAAGCTAACAATGAACAGTCAAAAATTAATAAAATAATTATATTCACAATAGCAACTAAAAAATAGGAATAGATTTAACCAGTGAAGTGAGAGATTTATACACTGAATATGACAAAATATTGCTCTAAGAATAAAAATGATCTAATAAATGGAAAGACATGCTGTGTTTATGGATTAGAAGACTTAACATTATTAAGATGGCAATAATTAATTTATAGATTTAATAAATTAATTTATAGATTTAATGTAATCTCTATCAAAATCCTAACAGTGTTTTTTGCAGAAAAAGTCATCCTAAAATTCATATGGAATAAATGGCACCCCACTCCAGTACTCCTGCCTGGAGAATCCCAGGGACAGGGGAGCCTGGTGGGCTACCGTCTATGGAGTCACACAGAGTCGGACACGACTTAAGTGACTTAGCAGTAGCAGCAGCAAATAATCAAAAGAATCTTGAAAAAGAGTAAAGTTGGAGAATTTGCTCTTCACAATTTCAAAAACATACTATAGGTTCAATTACACTGTTGGTGGGAATGCAAACTAGTACAGCCACTATGGAGAACAGTGTGGAGATTCCTTAAAAAACTGGAAATAGAACTGCCTTATGACCCAGCAATCCCACTGCTGGGCATACACACCAAGGAAACCAGAATTGAAAGAGACATGTGTACCCCAATGTTCATTGCAGCACTGTTTATAATAGCCAGGACATGGAAGCAACCTAGATGTCCATCAGCAGATGAATGGATAAGAAAGCTGTGGTACATAGACACAATGGAGTATTACTCAGCCATTAGAAAGAATACATTTGTGTCAGTTCTAATGAGGTGGATGAAACTGGAGCCTATTATACAGAGTGAAGTAAGCCAAAAAGAAAAACACCAATACAGCATGCTAACACATATATATGGAATTTAGAAAGATGGTAATGATAACCCTGTATGCAAGACAGCAAAAGAGACACAGATGTATAGAACAGTCTTTTGGACTCTGGGGGAGAGGGAGAGGGTGGGATGATTTGGGAGAATGGCATTGAAACATGTATAATATTATGTAAGAAACGAATCGCCAGTCTAGGTTCGATGCAGGATACAGGATGCTTGGGGCTGGTGCACTGGGATGACCCAGAGGGATAGTATGAGGAGGGAGGTGGGAGGGGGGGGTTCAGGATTGGGAACTCGTGTACACCTGTGGTGGATTCATGTTGATGTATGGCAAAACCAATACAGTATTGTAAAGTAAAATAAAGTAAAAAAAAAAAAAGTATGGTACTGACATAAGGATCAATATATAGATCAATGGATAGAATAGGGAGATCATAAAGCCTTACATGTATAGTCAATTGAGTTATAATGATAGTGCCAAGACCCATCTGGGAAAAAGACAATCTTTTCAACAAATGGTGCTAAGAAAACTATGTCCACCACGCAAAAAAAAATGAAGTTGGATGGACCTTTACCTTATACCACAAAAATTAACTCAAAGTGAATCAAAGACCTAAATTTAAGAGCTAAAATTATAAAAACTATTAGAATGAAGCACAGGAGAAAATGTTCACAGCTTTGAATTTGGCAATGGTTTCTTGAGCATGGCACTAAAAGCACAGGTCACAGAAGAAAAAACAGATTACATGGACTTCATCAAAATTTAAATTGTGTGCATTGAAAGATACTATCAAGACAGTGGGGGGAAAAATGACACAAAGCTCAACAAAACAACAATAACCAAATTCAAAAGCAGGCAAAAGACTTGACATTTCTCCAAAGGTGTATAAATGACCAACAGAACATGAAAAGATGCTCAGCAACACTAGTCTTTAGGAAAACACAAATCAAAACCAAATACCACCTCAAACCCATCAGGATGGCTATTTTTTGAAATTTATTTTAAAAAGAGGAGACAACAAGTATTGGTGAGGATGCAGAGAAAATTCTCACATGTTGCTGTGGAAATGTAAAATGGTGCCTCAAAAAGTTATACATAGAATTACTGTATAATCCAGCAATTCTACTTCTAGACATATACACAAGATAATTGAAAACAGAGACTCAAACAGATACTCATACATCAATATTCATAGCAGCAATACTCTTAATATCCCCAAAGTGGAAATAACCCAATAATAATCAACTGATGAGTGAACAAAATGAGATCTATTCATATAATGGAATATTATTCAGCCAAAAGGGAATGAAATTCTGATACATGCTACCAAATGAACAAATCTTGAAAACATTATGCTAAGTAGAATAAGAAGGCAAAAAAGGACAAACATTGTTTGATTCCACTTAGATGAGGATCAAGAATAAGCAAATTCATAGAGACAGAAAGAACAGAGGTTACCAGTGTCTGGAGCAGGGGTTAGAGGAGAAATGGAGGGTTATTGCTTAATGGGTACAAAGTTTCTGTCTAAAATGATGAAAAAGTTCAGAAAACAGATACTGATGATGATTGCACAACACTGTAAATGCAGATATTGACCTGTGGATTGTACATTTTTAAAAGGTTATAATGGTAAATTTATGTTATATATATACATATCACAATTTTTAAAAAATTAAAAGTCAATTCAAAAAAAAAAGAGAGAGAGAAATCAAGAGATTCCTGGATAGGCAAATGATGAGGGAGTTTGTCACTAGGAGGCCAGACCTACAAGAAATGTTTAAGGCAGTCCCCTGGGCTAAAATAAATGGATGCTAGTCAGTAACTCAAATCCACTTGATAAAATAAAGAATCTCAGTAAATATAATTACATAAGTGAATATAAAAGCCAGTGTTATTATATTTTTTGTTTCTAACTCTTCTTTGTTTCCTATCTGATTTAAAATATAAAGGTATAAAACAATAATTAAAATCTAAGTTAATAGGCATGTATGTATAAAGATGCAAATTTCACAGTAATAACAAAAACCAGATTTTTGTATAGAAATGGAGGTTTTGTATGCTATTGAAGTTAGGTTCAAATCAATTCAAACTAAATTGTTATAAATTTAGGATATTAATTGTAAACCTCATGGTAAACAGAGGGGTAAATATTTATGGCCTTGTATTTGTCAGTGGAGTCTTAGATATGACACCAAATGCCCAGGCAACAAAAGAATACAATAGATAATTGAATTTCATCAAATTTTAAAATGTTTGTGCCTCAGTGGACACTATCGGGAGAGTGAAAAAACAGCCCACAAAATGGGGAGAAATTATTTGCAAGTTGTATATTTGAGAGGAAATTAATATCAAGTATATATAAAGAAACCTTGTAACCCAGTGACAAAAAAGAAAGCAACCCAACTCAAAGGGAGGGATTTCCAGTTCAAGATGGTGGAGTAGAAGGATGTGTGCTCATCTTCTCCCACAATAGCACCAAAATTGCCACTAACTGTTGAACAACCATGACAGGAGGATGCTGGAACCCACCAAAAAAATATACCCCATATTCAAAGACAAGGAGGAAGCCACAGTGAGATGGTAGAAGGGGAGCAATCACAATAAAATCCAATCCCATACCCGCCAGGTGGGTGACCCACAGACTGGAGATCAATAATACCAAAGAAGTTCTCACACTGTTGTGAAGGTTCTGAACCCCACATCAGGCTTCCCAGCCTGGGGACCCAACAAAGGGACTGGGACTCCCCAGGGAATCTAGCCTTGAGGGCCAGTGGGATTTGATTATAGGCCTTCCAGAGGACTGAGGGGAACAGACTCCCAGTCTTGGAGGGCACAAAGAAAATTTTGCGTGCACCAAGACCCAGAGGAGAGGAGCAGTGACCCCACAGGAGACTGAACCCAAATTCCCTGCTAGTGTTGCAGGGCCTCCTGTGGAGGTGTGGGTCGGCAGGGGCTCACCACAGGGACGGAGGCACTGCAAGATCCCCCTTGGCATCAACTCTCCTGGAGTCCACCATTAACCCTATCATAGAGCTGCTAGACCCCAGGGCTGGGTCGCCTCAGGCCAAACAACTACCAGGAAGGGAGTGCAGCCCCACTTATCAGCAGATAACTGGATTAAAGCTTTACTGAGCAAGGCCCTGCCCACCCATCCCTCCCATCCAGAAGTTCTCCCACAAGTCTCTAAGCCTTATCCAACAGAGGGCGGACAGAAGAAGCAAGAAGAAGCACAGTCTCACAGAAGCTAAAACATAAACCATATTAAAGAAGGTTAATCACAATGAAAAAGCAGAAAGTTATGTCCCAGATGAAGGGACAAGATAAAATCCCAGAAAAACAGCTAAATAAAGTAGAGATACAACCTTCTAGAAAAAGAATTTGGAATAATGATAATGAGGATGATTCAGGGTCTTGGGGAAAGAATGGAGGCAAAGACTGAGCGATGCAAGAAATGTTTACCAAAGACCTAGAAGAAGTAAAGAACAAACAAACAGAGATGAAGAATAAACTGCTGCTGCTGCTGAGTCGCCTCAGTCGTGTCCGACTCTATGCGACCCCATAGATGGCAGCCCACTAGGTTCCTCTGTCCCTGGGATTCTCCAGGCAAGACTGCTGGAGTGGGTTGCCATTTCCTTCTCCACAAGCCAGAAGGGAATGGCATGATATATTTAAAATGATGAAAGTGAAGAACCTACAACCAAGAATACTATACCCAGCAATACTCTCCTTCAGATTTGATAGAGAAATCAAAAGCTTTCCAGACAAGCAAAAGTCGAGAGAATTCAGCAGCGTGAAATCAGCTTTACAACAAATGCCAAAGGAACTTCTCTAGGCAGAAAATATAAGAGAAGGAAAAGACCTACAGAAAACCAATCCAAAACAATTAAGAAAATGGTAATAGGATCATACATATCGATAATTACCTTTAATGTAAATGGGTTAAATGCACCATCCAAAAGACATAGACTGGCTGGGTGGATGAAAACATGTGCATGTATGCACTTCCACTTACCGAAATCCAGCTTGACCACCCCCCAAATTGTATGTAATTGTTTTCTATTGTTAAGTTAATCATGTTCCCAATATGGCTTACAATTGTAATTATCTTTTATTTTGTTGTCTGGCTATTGATTTCGAAAACTGATAAACATCTTTAACTCTTGTGATTATGTAACAATTACTTACTAACTGAAAAATAATAGAACTCTATATCAGCAAAATTAGGATCTAATAGAAAACCCTATAATCACTTTTAAAAATCTAGATGCATATCAGAATTATCTCGAAATGTTTTGAAAAATACAAATGCTCAGGTATTGATTTTTTTCTCCAGAGCTCCAGACATGTTTCTAACGAGCAGTTACATTTAAAAATGACTGGACCATATGATGATCTTTTATCCAGTTTGTTTCACTTTTTCTACTTCATATTCAGCGTTCCCATTTCATTTAAAGTATGTTCTCCAATTTCCCCATCTTTCCTTTTTTTTTTAATGTTCTTTCTCAACCCTTTATCAAGTGCAGTAGAAAAGCTTTCGTACACACACACACACATATATATGTATAACATATATATTTTAGAAAATTTATGAATTTTTGCCTAACTAAAAAATTATGACATTTTGATTCTATTTGTTTGACTTAGTATGAATAGAATGCTAGATTTATAATTAAAAAGTGCATATGCAACAAGCAACATAGGTTTACTGTACAGCATGGGGAACTATGGTCAATATCTTGCAATAATCTATGATGGAAAATAATTTCAAAAATAATATACTTGCTTAAAAAATATATTTGTATTTGTATAACTGAATCACCTTGCTGTGCACCTGAAACACTGTAAGTCAACTATACTTCAATAAAATATATATGTTTTTTAAAAAATGGACAGAGGGCTTGACATTTTCCCAAAGAAGATATACAAACGGCCAATAAGTACATAAAAAGATTTCAACATCACTAGTCTTTAGGGAGCTTCCCTGGTGGCTCAGATGGTAAAGCATCTGCCTGCAATTCGGGAGACCCAGGTTCAATTCCTGGGTCAGGAAGATCCCCTGGAGAAGGAAATGGCAATCCACTCCAGCACTCTAGCTTGGAAAATCCCATGGACGGAGGAGCCTGGTAGGCTACAGTCCATGGGGTCGCAAAGAGTCGGAAATGCAAATCAAACCCACATTGAGATAGTGCTTCACATCCACTAGGAGAGTTACATTTAAAATAAATAAATAAATAAAACAGCAAGTGTTGCTGAGGATTTGGAGGAATTAGAACCCTCAAACTTTGCTGCTGGGAATGTAAAACAGTTCAGTCACTGTGGATAACAGTTTGGCAGCTCTTCAAATATTAAACATAGAATCACCATATGATTGACCAGTTTCACTCCTAGATATAAACTCAAAAGAACTGAAAACAGGAACTCAAACAAATACTTGTCCATTCGTGTCCATAGCAGTATTATTCACAATAGCCTAAGGGCATAAATAACCCAAGTGAACAAATTATGGTGTATACATACAATATTATTCAGACATAAAAAGGAAGCACTGACACAGGGTACAACATGGATGAGCCTCGAAAATATCCTGTGAAGTGACAGTAGCCAGACATAAAAGGACACATATAGTATGATTCCATTTATACGAAATATCCAGAATAGGTAAAGCCATAGAGGCAGAAAGCTGATGGGTCATTTCTAGGAACGGTGGGAAAGAGAGAATACGAAGTTGTTGATTAAGGGATACAGAGTTTCTACCTGGGAAGACAAAAAAGCTTTGCAGAGGGATGGTGATGGTGGCTGTTCTACAGAGAATGAACTAAATGCTACTGAATTGTTCACTTTAATATGTTATGTAAGTTGCACTAAAAAAAAAAAAAAAAAACTCTAAGAGACAAATTTTGTTTTTCTTTATTTACTGGTAAGAAATCTAATCCCTCAGGAGGCAAATCACTTGTTCAAGGTTACACAGGGCTTTCTTAGCAGCCAAGATAAAGAATCACAGCTTCTGAATCTAAGGGCAAGCCATGGCTGCCCCAACCTCAGGGGAGGTGACCCTAAAATCAGGAGAATGGGGGAGAGTGAGACACAATTTGTAGGCTCCACCTACATTTCACAGGACTGGTGAGTTGTTGGTTTTGAGGTTTTTTGAAAAAGATTTTCCATGGGCACACTTACCTTCCCAAGAGCACATGTGTGTTTCTTGTGCAGGAGCCAAAGTATTGGATGAATTTCGTAAACCTAGCCGTAAACCCCTGCAATGGCTCTCATAAGAGCTGGTGGGCCACCAGCACTGGGGAATCTCACGCACTGTGGCAAAGTCACCCCCAGACCCCACCACCCACATTTCCCTGAGGTTATTGTCGCTGTGGGGACTGTAAAGTCAGCATTTTATAGCATTAGCCCCTTTTTCTCCTCTACTTTATTCACTGCCCTATATTTTTGCTATTTGTGACCAGACTATTAAGAGGTTTAAAAGTTTTCATATGCACTGGAATATTTTTAAGTTTTTAGAAGACATGTTTGAAATACACAGAAAAATAAAGCAGCAAAATGAACATCCAAAAAAATTCCTCCAGATTTAACATATTTGCTTCACCCCATTTTTTTTTCTTTTTTTTTGCTGAACCATTTGAAAGTAAATTGCAGGCATCATGACAGTAATACTTGAACAGGCATTGTCAAACATGCATTAGGTTCAATCCCTGGGTCAAGAAGATCCCCTGGAGAAGGAAATGGCAACCCACTCCAGTATTCTTGCCTGGAAAGTCTCATGGACAGAGGAGCCTGTTGGGCTATAGTCCATGGGGTCACAAAGAGTCAGACACGACTGAGTGACTAACACACACACACACACACAAACAAGAATAATTTCCCATAGTACCATTATCTGTCTAACAAAACCAACAAAAATTCATGGGATTTTCCAGCAAGAGTACTGGAGTGGGTTGCCATTTCCTTCTCCACAATAATTCCATAATAGTATCTAATAACTAGTCCATATCCAAATCTTCATTTGTTTCAAAAATGTCTTTTATGGTTGTTTAAACTGGGACCCTTCAAAGGCCACACTTGAATCTGATTGTTATGCCTCTCAGGCCTTCTTCAGTCTAAAACAACCCCCTAATCTCGTCTTTTTCTTCCCCCGTGACACTGACTTTCTTAAAGATTGTTGTTGTTGTCCAGTCACTAAGTGAAGTCACTCAGTTGCGTCCGACTCTTTGCAACCCCATGGGCTGTAGCCTACCAGGCTCCTCTGTCCATGGGATTTTCCAGGCAAATAGTCCTGGAGTGGATTGCCATTTCCTTCTCCAGGGGATCTTCCCAACCCAGGGATCAAACCCGGGTCTCCTGCATTGTAGACAGACACTTTACCGTCTGAGCCACTGGGGAAGTCACTAAGTCATGTCTAAATTTTTGCGATCCCATGGACTGCAGCACACCAGGCTTCCCTGTCCTTCACTATCTCTTGAAGTTTGCTCAAATTCATGTCCATCAGCAATGCTGTCTAACCATCACATCCTCTGCTGCCCTCTTCTCCTTTTGCCTTCAATCTTTCCTAGCATCAGGATCTTTTCCAATAAGTTGTCTCTTTGCATCAGGTGGCCAAAGTATTAGAGCTTTAGCTTCATCATCAGTCCTTCCAATGAATATTCAGGGTTGATTTCTTTTAGGATTGACTGGTTTGATCTTCTTTCAGTCCAAGGGACTCTCAAGAGTCTTCTCCATCACCACAATTCGAAGGCATCAGTTCTTCAGCACTCATTCTTCTTTATGGTCCAACTCTCACATCTGTACACAACTACTGGAAAAACCATGGCTTTGACTATGTAGACCTTTGCAGGCAAAGTAATTTCTCTGCTTTTTAATATGCTGTCTAGGTTTGTCATAGCTTTCCTTCCAAGGAGCAAGTGTCTTTTAATGTCATGGCTGTAGTCATTAGCCGCAGTGATTTTGGAGCCAAAGAAAATAAAATCTGTCACTGCTTACTCTTTGTCTTAAGGAATATGGCACATTCTGTATTTGTCTATCTGACTGTTCCTTTGTGGTGTCATTAATTTGTCCTCTGTTCTCTATTACATCAGAGTTAGGGTTAAAGAGTTAGTTAGTGGGAATTCCCTGGTAGTCCCGTGGTTAGGACACTATGCGTCCACTGCAGGAAGCACAGTTTGATCTCAGGTTACGGAACTAAGGTCCCACATGTCCAGCCGTGCAGTCAGGGGAAAAAAAAAAAAGTTGACTAGAGGCTGGTTCAACATCATTGGCAAGAACACTTCTTCAAAGGTACTTCACTGTAACGTCCCATTGGCAGGAACAACAGAATTCCCAGATTAGTGATGTTCAATTTGATTCCAGGCTAAAGTGGCAACAGACAGATCTTGCCTTTATACAATTACATATTTCCTTTTGCAAGTAGACTCAAGGGTTGGTACCCTGATACTGTGCAAAAATTCAGTTCTTGGTCAACTTTTTACCTGATGCTTCCAACACCCATTGACAATGCTTGCCTAGATGGTTGCAAAATGGCCACTTTTTATTTTCTGATTGTCTCATTCCTCTCTTTATTAGCCAGCATTGTTCCATAAAAACGAGGTTTCCCTCCTCAAGTAGAGCTATTTGGGCAAACAGAAACACAGTTCCTAAAGAAGAAGCAAGATAAATGTTCAAACAGAGTAAGTAGTCTTGACAGAAAATTTAGGAACAATGATGAGACAGAGGCAGTGGCTCAGTGGGCAGAGCCAGAGCCAGACCTGGCCCTGTGGAGGGTGGGGGCGGTGGGGGGGGGGAGGTGCATCCAAGACCCACAGCATCCTTCGTGTGTTTGATAGACGTCTACAGCTGCAGGTGTACTGGCAGACGGAAGAATGGTCAAGGCAACACATTGTCAGAAGGAGTTGCTGGTTTTCCTTCCTTTCTTTTATGGTTAATATCTCTTGGATTGATGTTTTTTCACTAATAGATAGTTTCAGTTCAGTTCAGTTCAGTCGCTCAGTCGTGTCTGACTCTTTGCAACCCCATGAATCGCAGCACGCCAGGCCTCCCTGTCCATCACCAACTCCCGGAGTTCACCCAAACTCATGTCACACTTAAAGCGTCCTCAGCTGTTTTCAGAGTTTGGGGGACTCTTGGTTTCTTTAAATTCTACACTCATACAACGTTTTTTAAGAAACACTTGTCAGTCTTTTTGTTCAGCTTTCCATTTTTAAATTTCAAAATCATTTTCAAGGAGTCTTGGCTGCTGCAGGGGCTTTCCAATGTTGTCATAAATTTTTTAATTTGTCTCTAGAGCTAAGTGAAATGAAGGGTCAAAATGAACATTTTCCTTAATAACTTTGGCTGCACCCAATGGTGATTTCTTTTTTGTTTTGTTTTACAACTTTGTAAAACTTCTTTCAGGGACTACTATCTGCAATCTATTTTTGCCTTTAAATTTTTAAAATGCATTTAAATCCAATACTGCTTACTTTATATATTCAACAATATTTCTCACACTTTTATTGCATATTGACTTTGCATTCAAGTAGTTTCCACAAAGAAAAACAAAACTTCCAACAGTAACAAGGGCATGAACAATTTCTTTTATTGGCTGTTCCTGAAAACAACGTTAAGGTTTTAAATGTTATCTTAAGATTGGAATGAGAAATAAAGAGGTGAGAAATTGCTGCATAAATCATTTCTAAGTTCAACGTTCCATTCATCAGAGGCATGCCTGGAACTCTTGCCCTGTACGTGTCCCTCACTGTTGGATGGTGCTGGGACTTCAGTTGGGCAAATCTTTGTCGGAAAAGCACTGAGTCCTTCATTTAGCTATTTTTTGTTTCAAGCAGCCAAGTCACTGTTGTAAAAAAAAAAAAACAACCCAGCTCACAATGGAAGTTACTTAGGGTATCCTGCAACGCCTGGGGAGACCTGCAACAACCTTTCTGGGCTTCCTGTTGGTGACAACCAATTTACATAGGGGTCAGGTCTAGGGCTAAAGGGCTTTCCAGGAGAGGACAAAGATCCAGGTTATGGCATACTCAGCGTATTAACAGGCTAATAGGGTGGTGGCAGATGCCAAATTCTCAGGAACTCTCTCTCTCTCTCTCCTCCTCCTCCTCCTTACTCAGAATTCAAATGTCCTTCCTATTTTGAAAGAACATCGCTTGTTTCTGGATTCTGGCCTTTACTTCAGAGGACTCCAATCTTCTGTTGATTCTACAAGCTACCAACATCCTTTCCTTCCATTCCTCTTCTGCTTAAGTTTGCCATCACCCATTTCCGTTGTATGAAACCAGAACCCAGACTGAATGGGACCTTGAAAATATAAATTCTGCTAAAAGAAATGTAAGTCTGATGTTATGAGCCAGACATGGCAACTGAGCCTGAGAGTGGGAGAGGAATAATGGTTCTTGCCCCGCTGCCTCTTAATCAAGCTTCTCCTCCTCTCAAGCCAGTGATCATGGCAACAGAAGCAGAGACACCCAGGGGCTCATGCATCTCTGCTATGGGTCCTCTGACTCAGTCCAGGGGCCCATCCCCCTACCCACTTCCTATGGAACATGAGCCTGGCAGCTCACCGGATGGCAGCCTAAGGGTCTCCAGGGAAGGGGGTCCAGACCAGCACCAGACAGCAGCCTGAAAACACGAGATACCATAAAGGCACCGCCTGAGCAGCACAGGGAGAGTGTGGCTTCATGGAGGGCCTGGGAGAAGTGGTGGCCCAGAGGCTACGGCACAAGATCGAGCTACTTGGCGGTTCAAGATAATGCTTAACAAGAGAGGCTCTGAAGACAGCCTTCATGGCATTTAATACCAGCACTGCCACTTCTCAGCTGTGTTCTCTTGAACAAGTTACTTCCCATCTCTGTGTCTCCATTTCCTCATGTGTAAAATGGGATGATATTAGGTATACCTACTCCAGGGGAATTTCCTAGTGGCTCAGACGGTAAAGAATCCTCCCACAATGCAGGAAGGAGACCCAGGTTCGATCCCTGGGTCGAGAAGATCCCCCAGAGGAGGAAATGGCAACCCACTCCAGTATTTTTGCCTGGAGAATTCCATGGACAGAGGAGCCTGGTGGGCTACAGTCCATGGGCTCACAAAGAGTCAGACAAGACTGAGAAACTAACACAGACACACACACACCTACTTCTAAGGGTTATTGTGTGGATTACATCAGCTAAGTCTTATACAGTGCTTGTACCACATACCTAGCAACTACTCAATAAATGTTGTCATTATGATGGGTTGACAAATGCGCTTTCAGGATCTATAGTTTTATGAAGGAAGGTGGGAAGGGAGGAACCATCTAATTAGGAAGAGTCCGGTAGATGTGTTAGGGTGACCTCATTTGAAGCCACAGGCTGGTGAAGCTTAAGGACACCTGAAAACTCAGTGGCTGGTTGCAAGCCCTAATTCTGTCTAGGGCAAACAGAACTCTCAAGTACTAGGATGGGAACATAAACTGTTTGGCAGCATCTACATAGAGCTAAACACTTGCCCCTCTAGGACCCATCTATTCCACACCTACATGTATACCCAATAGAAATTCATGCATATGACCACCTAAAGATCCATGTAAGAAAGTTATAGAAGGATTATGCACAATAGTCCAAAAAAGGGAAATTACCTAAATGCCCAGAAACGGTAGACTGGGTGGATATATATGGATATGTATATATATATCCATATATCCATATACATATATTTCACAGTTGAATTTATTTATTCAGTTATTTAATTAATTTATTTATATGAGACTATGTGTGTATATATATTATTGCTGTTAGTTGCTAAGTCATGTCCGACTCTTTGTGACCCCATGGACTGTAGGCTACTAGGCTCCTCTGTCACGGGATTGTCCAGACATGAACACTGGAGTGAGTTGCCAATTCCTCCTCCAGGGGATCTTCCCAACCCAGGGATCAAACCCACATCTCCTGAATGTCCTGCACTGGTAGGTGGATTCTTTACCACTGAGCCAACAGGAAAGCTATGTAAGTGAAGAAATACATATATATGTATACTTCTTCAGCAATGAAAATAAGCAAATAAAACTACACCTAACCAACAGTATGGATGGATCTCAAACATAATGTTGAGTAAAAGACCAAGCACAACAGAATATTCCCTGATAATTCCATTTATAGCAAGCTCAAGTTCACAACCAGGCAAAACTAATTCATGTCGTTAGAAACCAGAAGAGTGGGAGGTATCTGGGAGGGGACATGAAAGAGGTTTCTGGGGTGCTGGTGAAGTTCTATTTCTTGCTCTTGGTACTCACTTTGTGAAAATTTATCATACTCTGATGATTCATGCATTTTCCCCTAGGTACATTACATGTCAATAAAGATATACTTTTTTTAAATGGCTGGAAAACATCATTTGTATTAGTTCACGTTTAAGCGACTTATTTGCTTCCTCTCACTAAATGCCAGGCACAGCTCTAAGCACAGAGGGGATCCAGGGTGGTCAGACACAGGCCTCGCTCCTCAGCACACACAGGTGATTGAGCCTCTGCCCTTTCTGGTCCAAGTCCTTCCCTCATCGCAGGCGGCTCTCGGGTTGCTGATTCCACAGAAGAATTTTCCACCCTGGGTTTCAGTGTCAGGGCTGCCAGCGCAGGCTCCTTAGACGGAGGTGCCCGCACTTCCACGGGGCATCTTAGAGCCGAATGTGTTATCAACTCCTGTCCCTTCTTGCTCTGCACCTTCCTACCTCCCATTTACTGTGTGCCAGGCACTGTGCTAAGCACTTTACATGGAGAAGCCCCTGCTTGGGCTTCCTGGACCTGCCTCAACTGGTTACAGATGCGCCCTGCTTCTCACGGAGCCCCAGGGAGAGGGATTAGGGTGGAATTCGACTTGGCGTTAAGCAGATTTTATCTCATGTGCTGCCTCTATCTGTCTCAGCCCTGTGATCTTGGGCAAGTCACTCCACCTATCTGAGCTTTGGAGTCCTCATCTGAAAAAGCAAGTTCTGCTGGTACCTACTTCACAGGGTCGTTGGGATACCGAGAGGGCTAACACTCGTACAACGCTTAGCACACCACCTGGCACGCAGTAGATGGCAGAGACAATGTTGAAGTGTCCCAGGTACACAACTTAAACTTCATAAGGAAAGGTCTCAAACAACAGATGTCAACAACCCAAACCTCACAGTGTAAGAAAGTCACAGTCAGAGAGTGAGGGCAAGAGAGGCAGCCAGAGGATGATGGCAGAGGCATGGGTCCCCTTGGCTCCTCCTTGTCCTCTGGATCAGTGATTTGGAGAATCCTGCTGGGAGGACATGGAGAGACAGGAACTCATCAGCACTGCTGACAGGAGAATAGACTGTGTGGCCCAACTGAGAGCAAGTGGAGGGATTCAGCAACGCTGGGTCTACTTAGGACCTGGCTCAGGGGTCTGCAAACTTGCAGGTCAAATCTGGCCAGACCCTGTTTTTATAAATAAAGGTTTGTTAGAATATAGCCATGCACATTCATTTACATATGGGCTATGGCTGGTTAATTGCAACAGAAGCTGTATGGACCATAAAGCCAAAAACATCTACTGTCTTACTCTCCATGAAAAATTTGCCAACCCTGACCTAGGACCCAGTGACCTCACATCAGGAAGAAATCCTCCCACTGATCCACAAGGGATGCTCACTGGTGCACTGCCCAGTGTGTGTCCATTTCTAGGGAATCAAAAAGCAAAATGTAGGTGATACACAATATAGAATATAATTAAAAGCAAAACCCAGCAGTATGGGTAGTTCTTGATATTGGGCTGAGTGATAAAGAACCAAAAAATAAAAGAAGAATGAAAATAGCTAACCCTTGTTAAGCATTTGGGCTTCCCTGGTGGCTCGGACGGTAAAGAATCCACCTGCAATGCAGGGGACCCAAGTTCAATCCCTGGCTGGGGAAGATCCCCTGGAGAAGGGAATGGCTACCCACTCCAGTAGTCTTGCCTGGAGAACTCCATGGACAGAGGGCCTGGTGGGCTACAGTCCACAGGGTCACAAAGAGTTGGACATGATTAAGCACATGCCAGGCAGCTCTATGATGTAGGAACAAGTAGACCAACCCATTTCACAGATAGAGACACTGAGCCTCCAAATGGCTAAGTAGCCACTAGCCAGTAACTAAGCCGGGGTTTTGAACTCAGGCAGTTTGAGCGTGGAGCCTGTACTCTTGACTGCCACACTGTACAGAACATAATGCTTCTCTCTATTCTAAAATTTCATGCACCAAAAACGTAAATTTTATGTTATGTATATTTTGGGGGAAAAAAAGGAAGTGAAAGTGTTAGTTACTCAGTCATGTCCAACTCTTTGTGGCCTATGGACTTGGTGGCTCCTCTGTCCATCGAATTCTCCAGGCAAAAATACTGCAGTGGGTAGCCAATCTCTCCTCCGGAGGGTCTTCCCGACCCAGGGATTGAACCCAGGTCCCCCGCATTGCAAGGTATCTTAGCACCATAAAAAGAGAAGAAATAGACATCCACATACAAAGCAACATTATGTGTTTAAGCATGTTTACCCAACACATGGGAAGACTGCCTCCATGCTGGCAGAATGCGAGGAGGGAGGAAAGTGACTTGCGGCAGGCAGGGGGTGGCTATAAAACACAGACAAGTGATAGCAGCCTGCTACAAACTGACTCCATTCCGTGCACCTAAGGTCCACACTTTACCCAGCTTCGAGATGTTTAGAGAGAATTCCAGCACGCCAAGTGCAGCATAAAGGTCCAACCGCAGGCCAT
Organism: Oryx dammah; assembly: GCF_014754425.2. Classification (NCBI taxonomy): domain Eukaryota; kingdom Metazoa; phylum Chordata; class Mammalia; order Artiodactyla; family Bovidae; genus Oryx; species Oryx dammah. The sequence goes on from NW_024070197.1 coordinate 45,815,990, forward strand.
GGTGAATGCGGCCAGCTGCCTGGTCCCCCACTTTCCTCGCTCTTACCTGCAGCCTGCAGCTCGGCAGGCAGCCCCAGTAGCCACCGGTGGTGCAGGAACTGGGGGCTGGCACGGTGGGCCTGGCAGGGCACCGCGGGCTGGCTGCCTTATCGTGCCGGACAGAACAAACAGCGTGGGGCCTGACACGGGCTCTCCCCGTGGCCGCAGCGGGGCAGCCGGCTTTTTTTTTCCTGACCATCTTTGAGCTCGAGATCAGACACAGGGAAAGATTAAAACAAATATGAATTTAATCAAGGGATTCTGCTATCCTGGGGTGGGAACAGGAGCCTGCTGACATAAAGAGGGGCTGAAGCGCTGGGGAGCCAGAGCCGAATCAAAGCCGCTTGCTTACCACTAACCGCTCAGATGATCCATATCATAACAACAAAAAAGAAAAACAATTATTTATTCTTTTTGATGTTGCAGCTCAGCAGCAACTTGCTTTTTGAAGAGAGCAAGGTCAAAACCAAGTTATTGTTTTTGCCTGAAACTTTGACAGGAACTCCGAGTTCTTCCGTGTGACCTACTTAGATCAGGGATACGGGGAAGTCAGAGATGTTCATTTCTTCTGGGCCATGGATTAGGGCTTCCTTTCTTCTCCTGCCCTCTCTCCCTCCCCCTCACCATTCCTTGAGCCCCTCTCTTTCCGTGAAGGGCCTGAATGAGATGTCCTGGGGAACACAAAGTCTGCAAACCTTCTATCTCCTCCAGGAGAGCCAGAAGCTGAGCTCCCTGAATGCACTCCTCCAAGCCAGGCCCAAGAAAAGTCACCCTTCCACTGCCTGAGTTACTTCCCCGATGCCACAACCTCCCCAAAGGCCAGGGATACAGCAAGGAGCAATTCAGAGGCCGCCTCTGCATGAAGAAAGTTTACCTCGCATGAAAGCAACGTGATCAAATAACAGGTTATAATTCAGGAGATCAACATCACCACAGGGGTTCATGAGAAAACAGGCTTTTGTAATCCAGGCCAGGGATCCAGAGGCACCCGCTCCAGGGAAGTGGCATTCAAGCTAAACCTCAAGGATGAGTCCAGGTCGGCCAGGGGCAGAGAGAAAGGGTTGGGGCAGAGAGAAAGCTTGTGATAAGCCAGCAGATGAAAGAAAGGGAGTTCAAGGAACTGAAAGCACTCCTGCCCTGGGCTTCTGGGTCTTAAAGGGAGGAGATTGTACGGGACCTGGAGGTTGGATGGGGACCAGTTCTCGGGATGGAGGTGATCAGGGGGAGCTTCTTAGGCTACAGCAAGGAGTATCTGTGTTTCCTCTTCATAAAGATGGAGAGCCACAGTGGAGGCCTTTCAGTGGGGAGCAATGTGATCAAGTTTGCTTCAGAAGAATGGTTGTAAGGTCACAAGACTAGAGGGGAGAGGTGATGCTGGCAGGGGCCAGACAGGTGTCAGGAGAGGTAGGGAGAAGTGGAGAGCTTTGGGAAGGATGTACAGAGTACCAATAAGACGCTGTGCCTAAGGAGAGAAGCTTGGCACCAGTGTCTTCCTTCATTGCCCAAGAGGAGGCAGGTTGGACTTGGATGATGTTATATTTTGAGTGTCAGTCCAAGTGGAGATGTCTGGTCAGATGCACAGGTCTAGGGCTCAGCAGACAGGGGGCTAGGCATCCAGATTTAAGAGGACGCAGCACCTGTAGACCCCAGCATCTCCGCCTGCCCTTCAACCTTTGACTGATGCCTCCTTGGATCCGAGGGCTTCCCGGGTGGCACAGTGGTAAAGAATCCTCCTGCCAAGGCAGGAAACACAGGTTCGATCCCTGGGTTGGGAAGATCCCTTAGAGAAGGAAATGGCAACCCACTCCAGCATTCTTGCCTGGGAAATCCAATGAACAGAAGAGCCTGGGGGGGTCAAGGGTGGGGGCTACAGTCCATGGGGTCACAAAGAGTCTGATGAGACTGAGTGACTGACCATGCATGCCTTGGGTCTGGATTTTCACATTGACTCCTCCACCAGAAGAGTTGAAACCCTGGAGACCCTTCACACTGTGCCAAGCCCTGGGTCGGGAGGGATCAGAAAGCACTATTAGACCCAGCTCCAGTCCCATCAGATGAGTCTCCTTCAGAAGCCAGAGGGATGACACACTGTGCCCCAGGACGAGTTCCCCTGAAGCAGACCCTTCGACAAGAACATGAGCACACGCAGCTTATCAGGGAAGTGGTCCCAGGACACATCAGTAGGGACTTAGGGAAGTGAGGCAAGAGGAGAAGGCATCCAAGGACAGGTTACCAAGCAGGTGACGGCAATGGATGAAAGGGCTTCCATCCCACCTGGACCCAAGGACCTGCCTGAGGGGTATCCCACCCAAGGGATGAATCCACCACTTCCCAACAGTCCCACACCATAGGCTGCTCCTGGGACACTTCAGGCCTGCCCCCATGTGGGGCCAGTCACCCTCTCGCATGCAGAGAATGAACTCAGATTGTCACACAGTTCTTTGCAGTGAGAAGCCAGAGGTGGGAGCTATGAGCCTCAAAGGCATCTGGGTAAGGCTGCTGCTGCTGCTGCTAAGTCACTTCAGTCGTATCCGACTCCGTGCGACCCCATAGACGGCAGCCCACCAGGCTCCCCCGTCCCTGGGATTCTCCAGGCAAGAGCACTGGAGTGGGTTGCCATTTCCTTCTCCAATGCGTGAAAGTGAAAAGTGAAAGTGAAGTCGCTCAGTCGTGTCCAACTCTTAGCGACCCCATGGACTGCAGCCCACCAGGCTCCTCTGTCCATGCATCCACCAGCAAATCACCAAACTGAGTGAGTGAGTGAGTGAAAGTCGCTTAGTCATGTACAACTCTTTGCGATCCCCATGGGCTGTAGCCCACCAGGCTCCTCAGCCCATGGGAATTCCCAGGCAAGACTACTGAGTGGATTGCCATTTCCTTCTCCAGGGGGTCTTCTCAACCCAAGGATCAAACCCAGGTCTCCCACATTGCAGGCAGATTCTTTACCACCTGAGCCACCAGGGAAGCAAAAACTGAGTGAGTTCCCAATAAATGAATGGATTTTCACTATTGAAAAAAAAAAAAACAGAGAGCGTTTTCTCCAGACTCCCCAACTGCAAGAAACATCGGACAGCAGGAGAAAAAGCGAGAAATTAACATATTAATAATATGACCCCATTCCCTCCCCATCAGGGGCCAGACAGAAGCCAGAATACTGGAGTGGGTTGCCAGACAGAGAAGCGACACATCTGAAAATATGCCAGAAAACACCTCACACCCGGAGAACAAAGAAATGGCACCCTTTAAAATGTGAAGGGTTTTTACTTCATTTCTTGCTTGAGGGAAGCAGGTGATGTTTCTTCTGACGAAGAAGTGTCTGCTGGGAAAGAACGGGCTCTGGAAGCTGGAGGGGACCCTGGAGGCTGGGAGGTTTCACTGTGGTTTTTTTTTTTTAAGATTTTTTTTTTTAATGTGGATCATTTTAAAGTCTTTATTGAATTTATTACAACATTGCTTCTGTTTTATGTTTTGGTTTTTTGGCCATGAAGCTCCCTGATCAGGGATCACACCCACACCTCCTGCCCTGGGAGGTGAAGCCTAACCGTTGGACCACCAGGGAAGTCCCAGACGTTTCTCTCTCTGTTGGCAATTCTCCAGTGGTCCCCCCAAAGCAGACCTTACCATTTCCACACCCGCTAGCCCAACTTGCAAATTCTAACCCCTGTGCCTCTTCCTCTGGCAACCAGAGCCTCGGCCAGAAGTGCCAGCAGATTACCATCCCCTAAGGAACAGCCCGAACAAACAGTGGACGGGGAGCTGGTAGGTGCTTCCCCCAGGCCCTCGCCCCAGTGGGGTAACGCAGAGGCCTCTGCTTCCTGCACTTGCAGCAGTCCCCGTGGTCCCAAGCTCTAGAGGCATGCCTTGGCAGCTGGCTTCCAGCCACCTTCCAGCCTCTCCCTCAGTTACATCATGCCAACAGCTTGAAATCAGCCATGGTGGAAACATTTACACCATGGAAATTGGCAGACAGTAGAAATAAGGTGTTTTGATTTTTTTTTAAGCCAGTTTACCAGCACATCACTGCTCCTCTATCAGTGTTTCTTGGCATTCAGTTCAGTTCAGTCACTCAGTCATGTCTGACTCTTTGCGACCCCATGAACCACAGCACACCAGGCCTCTCTGTCCGTCACCAACTCCCAGAGTTTACCCAAACTCAAGTCCACTGAGTCAGTGATGCCATCTAACCATTTCATCCTCTGTCGTCCCCTTCTTCTCCTGCCCTCAATCTTTCCCAGTATCAGGGTGTTTTCAAATGAGTCAACTCTTTGCATCAGGTGGCCAAAATATTGGAGTTTCAGCTTCAACATCAGTCCTTACAATGAACACCTAGGACTGATTTCCTTTAAGATGGACTGGTTGGATCTCCTTGCAGTCCAAAGGACTCTCAAGAGTCTTCTCCAACACCGCAGTTCAAAAGCATCAATTCCTCTGCACTCAGCTTTCTTTATAGTCCAACTCTCATATCCATACATGACTACAGGAAAAACTATAGCCTTGACTAGACGAACCTTTGTTGACAAAGTAACATCTCTGCTTTTTAATATGCTATCTAGGTTGGTCATAACTTCCCTTCCAGAGAGTAAGCATCTCTTAATTTCATGGCTGCAATTCCCAAATAAATTAACTGGTACTCAAACCCTCACTCAGGACCTGCTCCTAGTGAAACAAAAATGAAGACAGCTCCCCTGAGTCAGGGAGACCAAGAACGGTCATCTACGCCACACAGTGGTGTCACAGAAATTGGAGGCCTCTTTCCAGTCCTTACATTATGCTCCAGCCTCTTCTGGAGACCTTCCTTCACCCCCCACACCCAGCACAGCCATATCTGTCCCCAGTTTGTCTCAATGGTCCCAATTCTTCTCCCCTCTCTACATCTAAACCCTTCAACCACTGGGGGGCTTCCCTGGTGGTCCAGTGGTTAAGAGTCTGACTTCCAGTGCAGGGTACAGGGATTCGATCCCTGGTCTGGGGACCGAGATCCCACATGCTGTGGGGCAACTAAGCCCATGTGCTGAACCTAGAGAGAAACTTGTTCCACAATGAAGATCTCACCTGCCACAACTAAGACCTGATGCAGACAAGTAAATAATAAAATGTTAAATAAAATTAAATAAACCCTTCACCATCAGACTTCCTAGTTTATCTCACTAAAGCAGCACGATGTATATTCCTACCTCTGGAATCTAGGTAGACTCCTGTGACTTGCTCTGGGCAATAAAATGAGGTGGAACTGATGGTCTACCCAATAGGATCCTAGGTCTTGTGAGAGCATCGCTGTTTCTCATCTTGTGACTCTGCTGTCACCAAGAGGAGGACATTCTGGGCTGCTCAGCTGGTCCCAGTGGAGAAGAAGAGAGAATGGGAACAAGAGGCAACCCAGATAGCTGCCTCAGATAAGCCCAGCCTGGAGCAGAGCCTCCAAGCCAAACCACAGATGTGCGAACAATAAACATTTCCTGTTGCAGGCTACCAGGTTTCATGACTATTTGTTACGATAGGGAACCATCCCCACCCACTCTCATTCCAAGCGGTTCAGGAAGAGTGGATCCCATCTCCCAGCTCCAGAAAGGATGCATACCAGTCTGTACCCTGGCATCCTGGCCTCAGTTGCTATTTCACAAATGAGCATGTGACCCAAGCCAGGCCAGTGAGGTCCAACCTTGGGGCATTTTCTGGAACTCCTGGAAAAGAGGTACTTGCTTCCCACTGGGACTGCATAGGTGGTAGGATGTCAACCAGTTGCTCTGGTAGCCATCTTGCCAGTACAAAGGAAGTGACTTTTGGAGAATGGAGCCATTGTGTGCTGGTGAATTAGCTCTCCTCCCACAGAGAAAAAGAATAAAGATAGCAAGCCCTGGTTTGTGGTATTTGCCAATTTCCATGATAGAAATACTTCCACCATTGCCAATTTCACGCTACCAAAGATTTAGCAACACTGCCCAAAATTCCTGAATGTTTTACAGTTGGCTCCAGCACACCCCTGGAATGGAACCTATACCATGAAAAACAGAGCCAAGAGATGTAAAGATAGGCAGTATCCTGGTGATATTATTTGAGTTGAGCTCTGGATCGAGCCACGCCTGAAATTCATTAGTACCCTTAGACTTTACTCTCATGTGAGCCAACAACTTCCTTTTGTTTTTCAAGCCAGTCTGATCTGGGTTTCTTTTATTTGCAACTGAGAGGTCACTGACTAATACACACTCCCTCATGCCCCACCATGCTTCCATACTTTGAGAAATAATAATAAATAATTTTAGAGTAGTAACAGTAACAAAGCAAGACTTAATTGAGCACCAATGATGTGCCAAGCACTTTACAGAAAACTTCTGCCAATAATATTCATATCAATACAGTGAATCATTTATTTCCCATGACAACACTATGAGCTAAGTACAATTAGTAGTCCCATTTGACAGATAAGAAAAGTGAGGCTCAAAAGGTGAAGTCATCATCCCAAGGGCCCCCAGTTAAGTTGACGAGCCAGGATTCAGTCCTCAGGAATGTGGTCCCAGAGCCTGTGACTCATTGCTGTGCAATACTATCCACAAGGGGAGCATGGTGGAGTGTGTGCCAGACACACAGAACAGGAGAAGTCTACCCTAGATGGTTACAACCCCTCATCTGCCCACATTCTCCTTCATTAAAGTAGCCCAGGGGCCTGGCAGGGGCCTGACTCTGCCCCAAGCGGGGGGAAGTGTGAGTTGACGTCCCAGCCCTTGCTGCCCTGCCACCCTTCCCCCTCCAGCTAGCCTGCACCCCTCAGTCTCCAGGGGTTCTCCACCTCTGGCACCCAGCAATGGGTACAGCAGGAAGACAAGGCACCAGATGTGCCTGGAGGCAGGGAGCTATGGAAATCCCACTGCCAAGAGCAAAAACCACAGTCCCACACCTGGATATATCACAGGAGAAGGATGGGGAGGAGACAGACAGACAGACAAAGCGGGAACCACTCAGGGAGGGAGCAAAGGCAGACAATAAGAAAAAGAGATTTGCCCTCCCCCTTGCCCACCTGTCAACACATCTAACTCTCTTCTCTCTGGGGCTGAGAACAAGATGGGGAAACAGGAAGATTTTTTTTTTTAATGAAGTATACTTGATTTACAATGTTGTGCTACTTTCTGCTGTACAGCTAAGTGACTCAGTTATACATATATGCACTCTTTTTTAAATGTTGTTTTCCATTATGTCCCAGGAGATTGGGTATAGCTCCCTGTGCTATCCAGTAGGACCTTGTTGTTTATCCATTCTAAATATAATAGTTTACATCTACTAACCCCAAACTCCCATTCCCTCCCATTCTCTCCACCTCTCCCGCTTGACAACCAGAAGTCTGTTCTAACCAGGATATGGAAACAACGTAAATTCACCTAAAACAACCTAAATGCGTTGACAGATGAGTGGAGAAAGATGTGGTACATATATACAGTGGAATACTACTCAGCCATAAAAAGAACAAAATAATGCCATTTGAAGGGGAGACCCTCTAACACCAGCAGGTAAATGCTGGGTGGCTACATTTCTTTAGTTTCAATTCTCCTCAAGTCTCAGATGCACAACAAGAGTCTCCAGAGAAGTGAGTGAAGACATGCCCATATGGGGGGACGTTCCTCACCTGACTGGATCCTGGGCAGAGGGCCTGATGCCCAGAGAGCCCCAGGAACCCCTCTCGGCCAAGGCTCCAGAGGCCACTGGGCCCTGCAAAGGGGCAAAGGGAGGTTTTAGAGGGCCAGTGTGAAGGGAATCTGCCAGACATGACCCAACTCTCCCTTCAGGATCTGAACTCTCTTCTGACCCCACAAGTCACCCAGTCTCTCAGAATAACCGAGTCCTCCCGTGGAACAAGGACTTGAGGTCTTGCTTGTCCCTAACCTGCCACGTGACCGTGGTTACACCCTTACCTTCCCAGGACCTCAATCTGCCACCTCTAGAGGGGTTCTGGTGCTCTGGGGGCCTATGATTCTGCAGACCTTCACCAAACTTCAAAGCCAGTGATGCCCTCACAAGGACACTGCTCAGCACCCCCCGAATGTCCACCCTGCCCCTCCCCTGCAAGCCTCCCATAGGGTCCAGTTTTCAGCCTCCTCCCTACCCACCCATCACCCTCAACTGTCCCATTCCCTCAAGGACTTGCCAAGGAGCTGAACTGAGGGGAACTGGAAGGGGAGACAGGAGCTGAGACCAGCCCAGGGCACCACCCCTGCTGAAGAACAGGGCAGCATTGGACTGGCCTGGCCCTTTGGCCTCTGGGCATTTAAGACGGGCTTCCCAGGTGGTGCTAGTGGTAAAGAGCCCACCTGCCAATACAGGAGACCTAAGAGACTCGAGTTCAATCCCTGGGTCTGGAAGATCCCCTCTAGGAGGGCACTTAAGACAGTGCGTCCCTTGGAAAGACAGCTGAAGTCTCCTCTACCACTCTGAGCCCTCTAGAACGGGCTGATACCTGAAGGAGAGAGCGTGTGTGGGCGCAATCACAGGTCATAAAACCCCTCCCCAGTTCCCTGAGAGACAGACCTCGAAACCATCAAGGAGGGAGAATGGGAAGGGAGGCTGACCCATGGGGCACCTTGGCAGGCCTCCTTCGGATGACGGGCATTGGCAGCCAGCGAGGGTGTGCGAACGGACCCATGTGCGATGGAGCCACGCATCACACAACCACAGCCTGGTGCCAGATGTCAGCCGCGCAGTGCAGCCCCCAAGCCCCACTCCCCAAAACCAGAGGCGTCCCTTCCAGAGAAGAAAGAAGAGGGAGCTTCATCATTAATAGCGCTGGCAGCAAGGTAAGGGCACCCACCCTTTCGGCGCACACTCGCCCATAATTATGCCAGACAGGCTTTCATCCCCACGCACACGCAGAAAGTTTATTGTTGTATTTCGGCCTTTTTCCAGTCTCCTCTGCCTTTTATGCAAGGGGAAGGGTGCTGAGGGGTCGAGGTATCCTCCCCCGGCTCCTCTCCCTGCTTCAGTCCTTTTAGAAAAACACCCAAAGCCATAATTTGTCTTAGAATTTCTTTTGAAACAGCTACAAGAAAGACTGACGACTGCTCTTTTCCCTCTGTTTCTGATTCCAGCCATCCCTTTATCTGGCTTTCATTAGAGCCTCGGCCGCGCCTCTTTTGTGGGAGAGACTGGAGGGAGCCGAGGCAGTTTCCCAGCCGCTGTGATGTTGCTAAAGATTAAAAAGGAGCTTTGAAGCTGCACCAGTTCTCTCTGCGCCCCCTCGGTACAGGACCTCAGAAAGACCCAAGCCATCTGGCAAACCTGACATAAAGACAAAATAAAGTGATTGAAACAGTCTCTTCAAAGCCACAATGGCAGATTTGTTGATTTGGGTGTTATCTTTCATGCGAGGCCCTCAGAAGTCACCAGAACACCTAGGTAATCTCGGGCAGGCCTGACTGCAGTGGATGGAGCCTTCTAGGCCAACACTCAGAGAGGGGCCCCGCCACGCCAGGCGGGGCCGAGGGACAGATGGAGGGGGCCGCTGGAGATGGGCCCCAGGAAACTCAGCTATCGAATCCAGAGCTGCCCTGGCAACGGTCTCCAGTGAGGCTGGCTCAGTTCGACCCCCCCACCCCCCCAACCCAGTGTCCCACCTCAGGAGGGGTGCCCGACACCGGCCAGACGGAGTCAGGATGGGATGGGAGGCTGATGCGAGGCTGTCCTGAGTGGGAGGGGAGTGGCACGGAGATGAAAGACTGCTGCCATAATTGCAACCGACAGCCCGTTAGTAACGCCCTGGCAGCTTCCATATCAGAACCTGCTTCTCACAGCTCCCGGCTGGATGAAGCCTGGGCAGATGGCTGGCTGCCAGGGCCCTGGGGAGGGTCTCCGTTGGCGGACTGCACCTGGGACAAGCGAAGATCCTAGGGGAAGAGAACCACAGGCTACGCTGGCCTGGTCCTGCACGAACGCCCTGGCTGACACCTGGGGAATCTGAGCCTGGCCCTCTCTGAATCTTAGCCGGCCTTCTCACAAAAAGGCTGTTTCAACCCTCATGGGCAGAGTTTCTCTTATCCTCTTGGGTAGCAGTACCCAGAGCCAAAGCTGGGCTCTCCACTGGCCCAAATGGGGAGCCTGGAGAAGCCGGCACCAGAGCCAGCAATACAAACTTAACAGACACCCCCTGAGTTCCAGGCCAGGAATTTGGAAGATATCACCCCTCATACCCCACCATTACCGATGCAACCTCAGATAAATCATTCCCTGCTCAGTGCCTCAGTGGTCCTCGTGACGAAACCTGAAGGTCAGAGTTCACCAGAGATGTTCAGGTGCTGGGAAGAGCTGGGTCCTAGGAACATTTCTTACTGGGCCAAGGTGGGGTCAAGAGAAAGCTGAGCAGGCAGTCCTCTAAATCCGTGCTTCTCTGCTTTTATCTGATAAATACATCAGGCTTCAGGTAAAATCTCCAGGCTTGTTCTAAGGCTCTGCGGATAAAAACACACATATAAGTTAAAAACTGCAGATCTAGATGGTCCTGGTTCCTTCCTTCTGATCTCCCTGAAACTGTGATTCTAATTGGATCCTAATGAGCTCAACTAAGAGCTGAATTTCATTCTACCCAGTTTTAGCAAAATGACGAATTCACACAGTGTGATCACTGATCAACAGCCAAAGAATCTACTGAAGACCTACTCCGCACTCTCACCCAGGAAAATGTAACACTTGCCTGTCCCCAGAAGATGTATCTAAGGAATGTCCACCTTCAGAAGATGTGATAAACTGCTGCCTGTTTTCTAAACCATGGAGAGAGAGCCACTGTTCACAGGTCTGGGGGACAACTCACCATCCCCACCTTTCTTTGCCTCCTCCCTCTGCCCAGTTGGAGGTCTTGGGTCCCAGCTTCTCCTCCACTGCCCTGCCCCTTTCAGAGAGCCCAAGAGGGAATTTCTCATCAAAACTGGCCCCCAATCACCCTTCCTTCCTCCTAGAAGCCAGCAGGCCCTGGCACCAGGGTGGGAGGCTGACAGCAGAGACTTCCTGGCATTTCAGCAGTGATGCACCAGCATGAGATTAGGTTGTCTGTCCTCTTGAAGAGAGGGAGGAAGTCCAGCTCCTGGAAAGGCAGGGCAACAGAAGAGCACAGGTGGGAGGGGGTGGCTGCTCAAAAACCCCAGACGAGAGTCTTTTAAGTAGACAAAATGTCTCTCCTTTTCTAAATATGCCTCCCTATCTTCTTTGCTGATGAGCTCCTACTCATCCTTCAAAACCCATATCCAACATCACTCCTTCTTTGAAGCCTTTCTCTCCCTCAGTCCACATGCCACATCACACATACCTATCTTAGGTAGTTCTGAAATTAAATGACAGTAATTTCTCCAAGAAAAGGGTCCATGTCTGAAAATCAAAGGATCTCAGTTCAAATCTCAACCCAGCTGTGAGACTTCAGACAGGTCTCTGAGCCCCTCAATTTCTTCATGTGTAAAGTGGAGAAGGTGAAACATCCTCTATGGTGGTTTTGAGTATTAAAAAAGGTAATATACATTAAAGAGCCTGAGATAGTGTGCAGTGCATAGAGGCACTCAAGAAAAGTGAGCTTCATTTCACCCCTAGGAGAGGGTGAGCATCTCAAAAGCAGAAACCAGGTCTTCATTCATTCATGCATACATTCAGTCATCATCACTGAGCTCTTGTTTGTTAAAGAACAAGCCCTGAGCCAAAAGCTAGGTTCTCCAGCAGGTCACAAGACAAACACTGGCCAGGTGTCATCAATCTCACGGTTGGTCTTCCTGACCCATGTTTTTCCAGCACCCACTCCGGCTGTCACTGTTCCACCCTTCCAAGATGGTTGGCTAAGGCCAGGCCTGCAGAGTCCAGGATGGAAGTTGCCTGTCCCCCAGGATTGTCCATAGATGTCTCTCCTACACTAGGTATCTACCTTTGCAAGACAGAGCCTTGTCTGAACACTCTGGGGAGAGAGAAAGGAAGAAATACCATCACCCCCACTCTTGGGGAGCTCCTGTTCCACTGGGAGAGACACTCACTTCTTCCTGGGGAGTTTTCAGCCCGATGGAAGAGACAAATACGAGTACTCAACTTTTAAATCTCTCAGTCTGATGAGTCACATTCTCCTGATGTGGGGAACTCCTCGTCTGAAAGCAGATTGCAGTTTCTCATTTTCCCAATGGCACAGGTACGTTTCTCCCTGATTGCAGAGCTCCCAAGTCTGATAGAGGGGACACATGGCTCCTGATCTCAGCCCAGTCTATCCCTGATGGGGATGAGATTGTTCCTGTCACAGGAGGGCACCTCCTCTGGTGGGAGAGGCAGTCTGTGCTCACAGATAGCTTGAGAGTCAGATAAAACAACAGGCATGGAAAAAAGAGATCAATCTAGAGTCCCTTTGAAAGGCTAGCTGTGCAGAGTCTCTGTCTGTAGCCTCAGAAGTGATATTCCTGGCTCCGCAGATACATCATCCTAATCCACAGGGCTGGACACAAATGACACAGACTCATCCGCCTCTCGAGCATCCAGCCAAGCCCCCTCACCAGAGGCTCCCAGCCAGAGCTGGCCTGAGGCCACCGTTGCTGGCATCGTATGCCAGTCTTGCCAGGGGAGCCTTTCTCACGATCAGGGACATCTGGGCTGGCCCAGCTCCCAGAGGCCACAGACATGAAAAGCGAGGGGCTTGGCGGAAACACCATCTGCACATCATAAAGCCTCTTGGTGGTTCCCAGAGGCTGCCTCCAGCTGCAGCTGTGCTGCCCGGAAAAGCAGAGGAAGGTACCAAGTGGCCAGGAAGGGAGAGGGGGGCGGGGGAAGGATGGCCGAGAGGGGAGGGTTGGGCTGGAGTTCTTCCACCCAGCACTGAACACACTTTGCGAATAAACGTCACCTGTTTGTCTCCCTGTCACTGCCCAAGACCACAGGTCGTGCTTATCCCTGAAGGTGAGCTGGTGACCTGAGCAGTGTGCAGTAGTGGCCCTGCAATCAGATTCTAGAGTTGTACAGCCTGGGTTCAAGTCAAAGATCCACTCTCTAGGCGAGTGAATGGACTTTGCTGAGCCTGTTTTCATGCCTGTACGTTAAAGATAAAAATCATCACACCACACCTATCATCGTGCGGTTGCTGTAAGAATTGATAGAAGTAGTCAATTAATAGAAGTAATCAAGTAAATCAATGTAATTGATAGAAGAAGATTCAGTAGCTGATTTAAAGAGGTACTCAGTCACTATTCGCTTTTATCGTTGTCTTTTCTCCCAGATACTGTCTTGAGGCTCGGTGAGCAGACACCTAAAAGGGGCGGAGCTTTGGGGGATAGTTCATTGACCACCTTCCCCAAGGCCCCGCCCCCATCACCACAGCCACAGCTGATTGGACAAGAGGTGGGACCTGGCCCAAGGGAAGCCATCTATTGGCAGTTGAGCAGAGCCTGTCAGATTCTTCCCAGAGAATTTGAACAGGGAGGGGTCAGTCTGTTAGGTCGTGTGGGTCAATGATTCTCTGAAGAACAGAGGAAGGAGGCAGAGAGAAAAAAAAAGAGAGACAGGTAATTGAGAAAAGCAGAGGTGAGAGAAACAAAAGTTTCCTCAGAAAGATACTGGGAGTGAGAGCCCCTGCTTTGGGCTTCCCACATGATTTCCGAGTAGACAAGGCTGTTGGGAATCTCCTGACTTTGGAGCCTCTGAGATGAAGCCTGCAAAGAAGCACAAACGTACATACACACATGTGCACTCCTTTCTACTTTTTCTTTGCAGTTCCCCTCCCACATCTGAACAACTTCCAAAATGGTAAATCCCAAAGGAGACTAAATTTGTTGAGTGGGTGCAAAAGCTGAGAGACAGAGATGAATCGTTCTGGACAACAGAATTTTTGGAAAGGGCAGAGAGAAGAGGTGGCTGGCTTTCGGAGAGAAAATACTGGTGCACAGATCTCATGGGGAATTTCATAAAGTGTCTGCACTGTGGTGTGAGATCTTAAGAGCAAAACTTCATTAAAATCACCTCATTTACCATCTCAGTTCTGCTCGCTTCCATGTCAGCTCCGTTCTTATAGGGTCTGCCCTCCATGGCTGGGAAGACAGCGGCTGGAACAGCTCCTAGAGCCACAGCAGCCCTTAATCACAGCCAACAGGTGTCTTGGTTTGGGCTCCCCCAGAAACAGACCCTGAGACAGGGATTTGAATATGAGTGGTTTATTGGGAAGTGATCACAGGAAACAGTGGTCGGAGAATGGGGAAGTGAGCCAGGGAAGGAAAAGAAGCCAATAAAGGGTGCGTTACTGAGCCAGTTATCTCCGCAGACGTCCAGAGCCTAATCTCACTGGGGAGCTGTGAGAAACAGGGTAGAGTGTGCACCCAGAAGGAAATTGCAGCATTTATCGACCAGCCCCCATCAGCCGTTGGTTGAGAGGGCTGCTCCAGGGCTGGGCCTAGGACTCCTTACATTTTGCACATGAGGCATGCTACTCTTCTTATCCCAGCCCCAGCCGCTCCCTGGTTACACTGATTCTGTTACTCAGGCCTACAGCACAATGGACTCAGGCAGAGTTCCATGAACTGGCAGTTGGAAGTCCGCCAGTGTTTATGGAGATGACAGATGCCAAGGGGCTCTGGTAGGGGCACAGATAGTAACTACCCCAGCAAAAGTCTCACTGTTATCTTAAAGGTTCTGACTGGGTCATATGTTAACCTCTGAACCAATCACTGAGGCCAGAGGGCTGCGCTATGCTAATTACCTTAGGCACGGGAACAGGGAGATGAGAGGGTAGGAGGCGTGAGAAGGTGATGAGAAGGTGTTCCTTCTGTATTTCATTGAAATGGGTGAGGGTGGACCACAGCAGCTCTCAGAAAATAAGGTGAATGGATGCTAGGTGGCCAGAGAAACAAAAGACGCATGGGACCACTCCTCAAGCCTAAATTGGAAGGTAAGAAGGTTGTGTTTGGCTTCTCAGAAGTGATTCTGACCGAGCCTCTGAGCTGGTCACTTGCCCTTATCAAAGGATGAAACATTAATTGAGGAGGACTTCCCTGGTGGTCCAGAGGTTAAGACTCCACTTTGCAGGGGACACAGGTTTGATCCCTGGTCAGGGAACTAAGATTCTACGTGCCACAGAGCAACTAAGCCTGGTGCTACAACTACTAAGTCTATGCCACAACTAGAGTGTCTGTGTGCTACAACAAAAGACCCCACGTGTGGCAACTAAGACCAGACACAACCAAATAAATAAAAATAAATATTTAAAAAGCATTAATTGAATACTGACTTGTGCCAGACACTCTGCCAGGCTCTGAGCATGCACACATGAAAAGGCGTCACTTGTGGTCTCTGAGAACTTCTGGGCAAGGGTAGCAGTGGGTGGGAGGGGCAGGGAATGACAATGACCACTGTTTCAACTACCATCTCTTCATATTTGTTCATGATATGCCCCTGACCGCAATACACACAGTTTTTATGACCCATCAAGCAAAATTTAAAACCACCTGTTAAATTATGTTATACCATGGGTTGTAATTTCTTCCAGTTTCAGGAATAGGAAATGTTAAGAAAAAAAAAATCCATCTTAGCACTGATGGATTTCAGTAATATTTTTATAGTTCATAAAGGGTTTTTCACAGACATTATCCCGTCAGATGCATACTATTAATACAAACCTATTAGGGGTAATATCATCACTATTTCCATCCCATGAAACCATCAGAAAGGTCAAGTGATTTGCCCAAGGTCCTTAAGCTACTAAATGGTGAAAATAAGATTCTGTCTAGTGGCAGAGCCAGGATATCATCAAGCATGCTTGGCAAACTTCTTTGAGTCCTGACTTTTCTTTTTTACCAAAGGTGGACTCCTCCCACCTCTGGTTCCTTCCTGGTCAAAACTGACATGAAGCCCAATCAGCAGCACACCACCCACCCACATACCTACACTTGAGATATTTCCATTTCCAGAACTCTTACCCCTTAGAATATCTTCAATTAGAAGTGCTTGGTAATGGTTTGTTTGATAATTTCCTTACACATATGCCTAAATGATCTCAGGTTGAAAACCAGGGTTGGCTTCATGAGCAAGTGGTCCCAGGATAGATGGTCATTCTACAGGATTGCCACCAGAGGGCAGCTCTGCCTGGCGACAATGGTAAACAGGAGGTTAATCTTAGAGGGCTCCACATGTCTCCAGATCCCATCTGAGAACAGCAAATAATACTTACTGCCAACCCTTACTAAGCCAGTTTTGTCCTAAGTACTTTCCATGGGTCAACACACTGAATTATCACCTGGGAGGTTGCTATATTTATTACCCCATCCTACAGATGAGAAAACTGAGGCTTTGCAGAAGTTAAGTAATGGAGTCAAGGTCATACAGCTAGAAAGGGGTAAGCCATGTATCTGTTCTATGAAATCCCGAGCCTCCTGATGTCAGGGGCTGTGTCTTATTCTTGTCTGAGGCCCCCACAGACTCTAACACAATCACTATTTGCTGGATGAAAATCTGCTGAAGTGAGAATCTTGGGGCTCAGGGGCTGTCACTGCATCCCCCCACTAGTCCCTGCCCCCGGAGGAGATCTCTAGGCTCAGTTCAGGCAATATCTCATCCAGGTATGCTGCTTCTTCGATGGCAACTCTTAGCGCTTGTCCAGGCTCCGTGGTGCCAGAATCTCAGGGACCACAACTCACCAGCAGAAGAGAGAGTTTTAGATTTGTCAGTGGCTTGGCAGCTCTGAAGTCTCATCCCGTAGGTTGCAGTCTCTGCCACTTGAACAAGTGGCTGGCTATGCAGTTGAGGGGGCAGGGTGGGGGAGCACATGTAATGTGAATTCATTCAGCAACCATCACTGGGTGTCCACGGTGAACGAATACCAGGTAACTACCTTGAGGGAGATAGAGGAGAGGAGATAGGGGAGAATGGATGGAGAGTGAGGCAGAGTAGAAGCTGGGGAACACGGCAGCTCTCATAAGTTAATGTCAAGGACATATAGATGAGTGGGCTGTTTCCTCCTAATAGGGGATCTGGGGGAAGGCTTTGAGGAGGGGATTTTACCCCGAGTGAAAGCTGAAGAGGCAAGAATAAAGGAAACCAAATAATACATTTTTGCATAATGCATTTTTGTTGGCCTCATGAAGCTCTCAGTCTAATGGGGAGACATAATGCATAAATATGTTGTTGCAAATGTGATGTATTTAAAGGAAACAGGAAATGCACAGAGTGCTATGAAAGAAACTAAAAGGGACTCGTGTCAGCAGGGTTTAGGGGGTTACCTTTCTGAGAAAGATAAAAAAGAACTTACTGTATGAAAAATGTGGAAACAGCTTTCCAGAATAAGGGAAAAGCAAATATGAAGGCCATGTATATAGAAGAATGTGGCATGTTCAAGACTAAACTTAGGGATATTGGGTGGGAGGTAGGAGGGAGGTTCAAGACGGAGGGGACATATATATATATATATATATATATATATATATATATATATATATACACACACTATGGCTGATTCATGCTGATGTATGGCAGAAAGCAGCACAGTATTGTAAAGCAATTATCCTTCAATTAAAAATAAATAAATTGTTTTAAAAAGAAAAAACATTAGGGATATCATGTCTGGAGTGTAATGAGTCAAAATGGATTGTGGCAGAAGATTGGATCAGAGAGGAGGGCCCAGGGAAAATACTTAGGTTTTATTTTTATTTTTCTACTATTTTTGGGTTGCGCTGAATGGCATGTGAAATCTTAGTTTCCTGACCAGGGATCAAACTCATGCCTTCTGCAACAGAAGTGCAGAGTCTTAACCTTGGACCACCAGGGAGATCGCCCCAAAGCCGAGGTTTTATCTGAGAGTGAAGGAAGGCCACCAAAGGGTTGTGAACAGAGGGATGGTGCAGCCCAAGCTAATCCGTGTTTATCAGGTCACTCTGGCTGTCAGGGGGAGAATGGATGGAGAGTGAGGCAGAGTAGAAGCTGGGAAACATGGCAGCTCTCATAAGTTAATGTCAAGGACATATAGATGAGTGGGCTGTTTCCTCCTAATAGGGGATCTGGGGGAAGGCTTTGAGGAGGGGATTTTACCCCGAGTGAAAGCTGAAGAGGCAAGAATATAGGAAAAGGCTGCATTCCAAGTTTTTTCCTCCTGAGTAAAGGGAAAACTTGTTTTTCCTTTTTCTGCCTCAGAAATGAAAAAGAGATGGGCATTCATCAATCTGTACTTTCCAAATCACCTACATGGAGGTTTAAACAATTATAACAAACTGTCAGCAGTTCCAAGTGAGAATAACATGTCAAATGACAATGTCAAATTTGGCACAAACAGATCTGGCTGAGCCTCACAAATTTTATCCTGGGGCTGACAGTGTCAGCAATTCCAAGTCTGATCCCCAGCTGCCTCTGAAAGACAAGATCACAGGAGAGAAAGAGGCAGAAAAAGCCTCCCTGGTTGCATTTCCCTGAGCAAATGGGCACGTTTGCCTCTGGGGTGAGCAGGGCAGTGTCGACTAAACCAATCAGAACATGATTAGCCAGAAAGAATCTGTCAGCTCTTCACTGGTGACCAGTCTCATGAGGGCCAAGAGTTCACATTTTGTGAAACCTGTTGGGTTCACTAAACATCTTATGTTTTGGTTCAACTAGGTGTTGCCTGCCAGCCGAGTCTGCACAGCAATGTGCCTCCAGCCCGCATCCCTCTCAGGACAGGCATCAGTCCTCCCCTCGCTGGGCCCTCACAACAGCAGTCCCCTCAAGGCAGGTACAAAAACTGAGTTTAGAGAGTATTTTGTTTTTGCTTCTAATGAACTGCTTTGCCTATCCAGCACCCATTCTCCAATCCTGTGATAACAGCATCCTAATTTTTCTTGGGGACCTCAACTTAAGCCACATGGATTAGGCAGTACAGGCCTCCCATCTAAATCCCAGGGGTGGACTTAAGATCTAGATTTGATCTGTTATTGAAATCCACCACCATCAGGGCCACCTCCTGCCCCTTCATAGTGATTGGTTCAGAGTAGGCATGTGATCTAAATCCGTTCAATCAGAAAACCCCATGACTTTTTGCTGGACCCCTGGGGGAAGGAGCACTCTCTTTTCTCTGAATTGGGATCTATGAAGATGTCAGCCTGGAGCTGCTGGATGGAGGTCATTAGAGTCTGTCTGAGAACAGGACCAGAGCAGAGGAAACAGCCCAAAGACAGAGAAAGCCTCTTACCTTGTGACATCATTTGAGCTTCTGAATGGAGCCATTCCTAAAGCTTAACCTCATTAGGGGTGGGTTTCTGACACCAACAAAGAGCATTCTGACTCTCAGGTGAAGGTTAAGGAATACAAGGATAAGGACTAGACCCTCTGATTTCTATCCCAGGGGCTCTCACCCTGTATCATTTTCCAAGCAACTTTACCCAACCACATACCCAAACCTGACTAATCTGTATGGCTTTACAATTTACTGAAGATGGAAATTTTTAAAACAAAACATCTGATCACAGCATTGTTTAATCTAACTGGATCACAGAGCCGTGGAAGGGCCTCTGGAGATCATATCATTGAGTGGTTTTCAAAGATTTTTTAGCAACTTATTTCAAATGAAATATTAAGCAGGGCTCCCTCCTGTGTACAGGAAATAAAGCAGTGTCTTGTTACTGCAAGTGTATTTTATCTTTTAAGTTAAAAGTGTTAACATTTAACATTTACTTTTTAATAATCAGTGACCTAAATTTCAATGTGTTTGTTTCTAAGGTATAAAAATTGGTTAAATAGGAAATTAATAGAGAAAAATCAATGAAACAAAAAGCTCATTCTTTGAAAAGATCAATAAAACCAATATGCCTCTAGTCAGGCTAGTAAAAAGAGAAAAAACACAAATTACTAATATCAGAAATGAAAGCGGGGCATCATTACAGCTCCTACAGACATTAAAAGGCTAATAAAGGGATACTATGAACAACTCTATGCCCACAAACTTGAGAGTCTAGATAAAATGCACCAATTCCTTAAAAGACACAATTTTGCCAAACTCACAAAAGAAGAAATAGACCATCTGAATAGGTCCATATCTATTAAAGACATTGAATCAATCATTAAAACCTTCCAGAAAAGAAAGCATCAGGCCCAAATAGGTTCACTGGCCAAATCTACCAAACATTTAAAAGAAGAAGTTATACAAATTCTCTGCGACCTCTTTTAGAGGACAGAACAGAGGGATGACCCCCTAACACATTCTATGAGGCCAGCATTATTCTAATAACTAACACCAGTCAAAGACATCACAAGAAAAGGAAACTATACACCAATATCTCTCATGAACATAGATATAAAAATCCCGATAAAATATTAGTAAATAGAATCCAATAATAAAAAAAATTATACTCTACAACCAAGTGGGATTTATCCCAGGAACACAAGACTGATTCAATCTTCAAAAACCACTTAACATAGGGGACTTCCTGGTGGCCCAGTGGTTAAGACTTTGCCTTCCAATGCAAGGGGTATGGGTTTGATCTCTGGTCAGTGAGCTAAGATCCCACATGCCTCTCAGCCAAAAAAAAACAAAACATAAAACAGAAGCAATACTGTAACAAAGTCAATAAAGACTTCAAAAATGATCCACATAAAAAAATTTTTTTAATCACTTAACATAATCCATCAAATGGACAGGCTAAAGAAGAAAAATAACATGATCACATCAACAGACTAAAAAAAAAAAAAAAAATCTGACAAAATCCAACACCCATTCATGATTTTTAAAATCTCAGTAGGGATTTCCCTGGTGGCTTCCCTTGTGGCTCAGTTGGTAAAGAATCTACCTGCAGTGCTGGCGACCTGGGTTGGGAAGATCTCCTGGAGAATGAAAAGGCTACCCACTCCAGTATTCTGGCCTGGAGAATTCCATGTACTGTATTGTCCATGGGGTCGCAGAGTCGGACATGAATGAGCAACTTTCACTTTCACTTTCCAGTGGTTAAGAATCTACCTGTCAATGCAGGGGACATGGGTTTGATCCCTGGTTGGAGAAGATCCCACATGCCACAGAGCAACTAAGCCTGTGCACCACAACTACTGAGCTCACAGGCCGCAGCTACTGAAGCCTGCTCACCTAGAGCCCGTGCTCTGCAGCAAGAGAAGCCACCATAATGAGGAGCCTGCACACTGCAACTAGAGAGTAGCCCCCAACTTGCCACAACTAGAGAAAGCCCATGCACAGCAATGAAGACTCAGTGCAGCCAAAAAATAATAATAAATTAGTAAATTCAAAAATAAATACATAAAAATTTTAAACTCTCAGTAAACTAGGAACAAAGGGGAACTTCTTCATCTTGATAAAAACTATCTACCAAAAAATCGACAGCTAACAGCATACCTAATAGTGAGACACTCGGAGCTTTCCCTCTAAGAACAGGTACAAAGCAAGGATGTCTCTTCTCAACACTCCTTTTCAACATTTGTATTGGAAGTTATAACCAGTGCAATAAGACAAGACAAGAAAATACAGATTTGGAAGAAAGAAACTGTCTTTATTTACAGATTACATGATCATCTGGGTAGAAAATCTGAAAGGACTGAAAAAAAAGCTGGAACTAATAAATGATCATAGCAAGGTTGCAGGAAGCAAGGTCAATATACAAAAGTCAATCCTTGTCCTATACACTAGTAATGAACAAATAGAATCTGAAATTAAAAACACGAGACCATTTATATTAGCATTTCCCCCTAATGAACTACTTACATATAAATCTAAAAATATATGTACAAGATCTATACAAGGAAAACTAAAAAACTCTTATGAAAGGAATCAAAAAAGAACTAAATAAATGGAGATATATTTCATATTCACAGATAGGAAGATTCACTATTGTCAAGATGTCAGTTGTTCCCAAATTGATGCATAGATTCAATGCAATTCCAATCAAAATTGCAATAAATTATTTTATGGATATTGACAAACTGATTATAGAGCTTATATGAAGAGGCAAAAAACCCAAAGGAGTCAACACAATACTAAAGAAGAACAAAATTGGAAGACTGAACAACTCAACTTCAAGTCTTACCATAAAGCTACAGTAATCAAGAGAGTGGGCTTCCCAGTGGCTCAGCAGTAAAGAATCCACCTGCAATGCAGGAAACACGAGAAGATCCCCTGGAGGACGGCATGACAACTCCCTGCAGCATTCTGGCCAGGAAAGTCCCATGGACAGAGAAGACTGGCAGGCTACAGTCCATAGGGTCACAAATAGGCAGGACTGAAGCCACTGAACATGCATGCATCAGTCAAGTCAGTGTGATCTTGATGAAAGTACAGACAAATAGATCAATGGAACTGATAACACAGAAATAGATCCACATAAATATAACCACTGACAGGAGGAAAGGCAGTAAAATGGAGAAAATGGTCCTAAGACTTGCCTGGAGGTCCAGTGGTTAAGATGCTGTGCTTCCAATGCAGGCAGAACCAATCCCTGGTCGAACTAAGATCCCACATGCCACACAGCATGCCCCCTCCCCCCCAAAAAAAATCCCTAGAACAATTGAACAGTCACATGTTTGTTCAGTGAAAAAAATGAATCAGGACACAGACTTTACACCCTTCGCAAAAATTGACTTTGTGTTTTCTGTTTGATCAAGGGTTCTGGGTTTGTCGTGTCAGAAGTGTTAGTCACTGAGTCGTGGGCCATTCAGTCTCACTGTTTGAAACTCCATGGACTGTAGCCCACCAGGTTCCTCTGTCCATGGAATTCTCCAGGCAAGAACACTGGAAAGGGTTGCTGTGGCCTTCTCCAGGGGATCTTCCCGACCCAGGGCTCAAAACCAGGTCTCCCACATTGCAGGCAGATTCTTTACCATCTGAGCCATGAGGGAAGCCCTGTCATGGCAGAATCTGAGTCCAGATGACTTTGGGGTTGTCAGCAATGGGCACCATGGCTTGGACTCATGGCACTCGAGCAGCTCTGGAGCCACGAGGACAGAGGCAGCCCAGGCTCTCTGCAGGGACAGATGCCACCTGCCACCTCTCCTTTGTTCACTCAGAGGCAGGCGCCTGGGGCAACTCCCTGTGACTGTGAACAACTCTGGGAGCTGCACTGTCAACAGCCTGCCACAGCGAATCACTTCAGGCCACTGCATCCCCAAAGATCTGCCCACCGACCCCACCTCGGCCCGCTCTGGGCCTCTCCCAGGAGCATGAACAAGCTGATGCCAGGTAAGCCCGTCCCTGCTGCCAAACGGGAGCGTCTGCTGCAGCCCCTGGGGCTCTGGGCTTGGGAAATGCCACCTCCCTTCCCTTCCTACAGGGACGGAGTGCTGGGAACGCTCAGAGCATCCAGGAGAGTGGGCCCTTTCCCACCCGTGACACTGGCAAGAAGTCTTTTCACGCCTCACTTACCCTGACCCTCCTGCCCACCACACAGACAGTGCAGGCCTGTTTCTACCCATTCCTCAGAGGAGAAAACTGAGGTTGAGACAAATGAAGAGAAGAGAAGTGTAGCCCGAGGACTATTGGTCATGGGAGTTCCTTGCCCTGCCTCACTGCTGCATGAGGGGTCTTTGGGAAGCACAGCAGGGCAGAGGTGGGGGTCATGGGAGCCCCCGATGTTCAGGGCTTTCAGCGGAACCTGGATCAGGGGGTCGGCTCCCAGGAAGCCCTTTTCATCTGTCAGCTGTAAGGGAATTGGTAAAGGGTCAGCATTGGCTCTCCCAGAACTGCCCCAACCGGGGGAGGCTACACTCTACCCCAGGATGTCAGCTGTCCTACCTCAAGTATCCAGGATGTCAGCTGTGTCCCTCTCCACAGGAGTGCCAAGTCTGGAAGGCCCCACTGTGGTGGGAGCCTGGTGCACCTCAGGGTGATGAGTCTGCTCAGGGCCTGGCCTGCCCCGGCCTCAGACCCACCAGGCCACTGCAGAGAGGCCCAGGCCTGAGAGAGCAGGCAGAGGCCGTTTCCTGGGAATGCCACACCCCGCAGTGGCCAGCCTTCCCCGGTGCTCTCTCCTCCTCCTCCGAGACTCTCCCAGAGGGGGCCACCCGTTACCTCCAGTCCTAAACCAAAGGAGACCCTCAGGGGAGGAGGGAGGAAGAGAATCATCATCAAAAACATTCCTTCATCCCAAAACTATTGCTTCAGGGCCCACGCTTAGGCCACCCCACACTGAGTGAGAGGGAGACAGGCCCGGGCCCTGTCCTCAGGGAGCTGGGAGTCCAGTGTGGAGAGTGAGGGAACGGGCACACACATGGGTAACAGATACGTGACTCCACAGAGAGAAGCCTAGCCAGGCGGGGCTGAGAAGTCAGAGGTGCCACTGTGGGTCTCCTTCCAGAAGCTTTTCTGAGGCAGTCACGCTGGAAACCAGGCCGACATAAGGGCAGGAGCCAGGCCAGGAGCTGAGGGGAGAGTGTGCTAGGAACAGGGAAAGGCAGAGGCTATGGTTTTAGGCAGAAGCAAGCCTGGCATGTCAGAACCAGGGAGGGGGCTGGTGTGGCCGGACCACGGCAATGTTGGGCGGGGAGAGGGGGTTAGAGAGCTGGAAAGAGAACGAGGCCAGGTCAGACCCTGAACGCCAAGATAAGCCTGTGGCTCTGAGTCCGAGGGAGGTGGAGAGGCGTGAGACAGTTCTGAGCAGAGGAGTGACATTATCTGAATCTCTTTTCTAAAGGATCATCTTCAGTTCAGTTCAGTTCAGTTCAATCACTCAGTTGTGTCCAACTCTTGCGACCCCATGGACTGCAGCATGCTAGGGTTCTCTGTTCTATCACCAGCTCCCAGAGCTTATTCAGAATTAATGTCCATCGAGTCTGTGATGCCATCCAACCATCTCATCCTCTGTCATCCCCTTCTCCTTCCACCTTCAATCTTTCCCAGCATCAGGGTCTTTTCCAATGAGTCAGTTCTTTGCATCAGGTGGCCAAAGTATTGATGTTTCAGCTTCAGCATCAGTCCTTCCAATGAACATTCAAGATTGATTTCCTTTAGGATGGACTGGTTTGATCTCCTTGCAGTCCAAGGGACTCTCAAAAGTCTTCTCCAACACCCAGTTCAAAAGCATCAATTCTTCGGCACTCAGCTTTCTTTATGGTCCAATTCTCACATCCATACATGACTACTGGAAAAACCATAGCTTTGACTAGATGAACCTTTGTTGGCAAAGTAATGTCTCTGCTTTTTAATATGCTAAGTCAGTCATAACTTTTCTTCCAAGGAGCAAACATCTTTTAATTTCATGGCTACAGTCACCATCTACAGCGATTTTGGAGCTCCCCCCCAAATAAAGTCTGTCACTGTTTCCATTGTTTCCCCATCTATTTGCCATGAAGTGATGGGACTGGATGCCATGATCTTAGTTTTCTGGGATATTTTATATTCAGTCATAAAAAGGAACAAAATTGTGACATTTATAGAAACCAAGAGGCTGTCATACAGAGTGAAGTGAGTCAGAAAAACAAATATCACATATTAACATATATATATATGAAAATGGCATAAAATGGTTTAGATGATCTTATTTGCAACTAAGAAATAGAGACACAGATGTATAGAAAAAATATATGGACACCAAGGTGGGAAAGGGAAGATGGGATGAACTGGGAGATTGGGACTGACATATATACACTATTGATACTATGTATAAAATAGATAACTATAGCCGTCTAGTCAAGGCTATGGTTTTTCCAGTGGTCATGTATGGATGTGAGAGTTGGACTGTGAAGAAGGCTAAGCGCTGAAGAACTGATGCTTTTGGACTGTGGTGTTGGAGAAGACTCTTGAGAGTCCCTTGGACTGCAAGGAAATCCAACCAGTCCATCCTAAAGGAGATCACTCCTGGGATTTCTTTGGAAGGACTGATGCTAAAGCTGAAACTCCAGTACTTTGGCCAGCTCATGCGAAGAGTTGACTCATTGGAAAAGACTCTGATGCTGGGAGGGATTGGGGGCAGGAGGAGAAGGGGACAAGAGAGGATGAGATGGCTGGATGGCATTACCGACTCGATGGACATGAGTGTGAGTGAACTCCAGGAGTTGGTGATGGACAGGGAGGCCTGGCGTGCTGCGATTCATGGGGTTGCAAAGAGTCGGACACGACTGAGCTGAACTGAACTGAGCCACCGTATAGCTCAGGGAACTCTACTCAATGCTCTATGGTGAACTAAATGGGAAGGAAAGCCAAAAAAAGAGGGGCTATAAATAAACATATAGCTGATTCACTTTGCTGTACAGCAGAAACAAACACAATATTGTAAAACAGCCAGACTCCAACAAAAACTAATAAATAAATAAAGGATCATAGGACATTTTAAAGTTAATATTAGCAGCTGACATTTATTGAGCAACTCTATTCCAGGTCTTACTCTTGGTGTTTTTTTACCCCGACTCCCACCCAAGAGCTATGGGACATAAGTGGCTCCTGTCTGGTTCTGATGCTGCTCCTGTAAGACACACACACTATATCCTCCTCTGGGTGTTGCAGGGAAGACACTGAGGAAGGATCTGGGTGGGTTATGGGTGCACGGCCCATGCTCAACAAGTGTCACAGACATTATTCATGCCGAAAGCATCGAGGCTGTGTGTTCTCAGGATCTGGTGAAGTGTGTCAGGCAGATCCACTGTGGAAAGAGAAGCCACCCATCCTGCCTCCATGATGGAGCGGCAGCAAACCAGGCTGCCAGGGAGGCGACAGAGGCCCACAGACGTTGTCAGGTCCTGGGTGGGACCAAGCAAGGCACAGGGACAGCCTTGTCCTCTCCCAAGACCTACCTCCTCTGCCACCAAGAAGGGTGCACGAGAGAGAAGCTCCCTGTCCTCATGAGGGACAACTGGCTAGTGCCAAGAAGCCTCCCCTTAGGTCAGAACCATGGTGCTACACAGATCCCGACATTCAGCCAAGAGAGAGCTGGGCCACCGAGTTGAGCAGTCATTTTTTACTGGTCCAGTTCCCCTGGCTCCATAAACAGTAAAGCTACTTCCTTTCTTTAACTTACCTTCTGGGGCTTCCCTGGTGGTCCAGTGGTTAGGAATCCACCTGTCCGTACAGGGGACACAGGTTCGATCCCTGGTCTGGGAGGATCTCACATGCTCCTGGACAGCCAATCCTGTGCACCGCAACTAGAGCTGGAAGTCGAGAGCCTGCAAGCTGCAGCTACTGAAGTCCGTGAGCCTAGAGCCTGTGCTCTGTAACAAGAGAAGCCAGTGCAATGAGAAACCCCCAGTGAGGACCACAGCTAGAGTGTAGCCCCCGCTCACGGCAACTAGAGCAAGCCCGCACCCAGCAATGAAGACCCAGCATGGCCAAACAATAAATAAATCAATGACTTACTTTCTGATCCTCTTCAAGGCACAAACATCCATTTCTACATGTTTATGTGAGCACATAGATCCTCTTCTGGAATTTGCTTTTATCTAAGGGCTTCCCTGGTGGCTCAGAGGTTAAAGCGTCTGCCTCCAATGCAAAGGACCCAGGTTCGATCCCTGGGTCGGGAAGATCCCCTGGAGAAGGAAATGGTAACCCACTACAATATTCTTGTCTGGAGAATCCCATGGATGGAGAAGCCTGGTAGGCTACAGTCCACAGGGTCGCAAAGAGTCGGACACGACTGAGCAACTTCACCTCCAATGCTATTCCAAACAGGAAGGAAGGGACTTCAGAAATTATCCGACTCCCTTTTTGAAAAGCTCTGTGACCTAATGGTTAGAATGTGGGGTTTAGAGGTAGGCAGACAAGGATTCAGATCCCAGACCGGCAAGCTGTGTAATCATAGATAAACCACTTGACTTCTCCAGGCCTCAGTTTCCTCACCTGTGGGATAGGGATAAGAGTGTTCCTCTTGGGACTTCCCTGACAGTCCAGTGGCTAAGACTCCATGCTTCTAATGCTGGGGGTGCAGGTTCAATCCCTGGTCAGGGAACTAAGATTTCACACATCCCATGGCATTGCCAAAAAAAAAAATCAATATAAAAAATAAAGACAGGTCTCAATAAAATTAAATAGAGTGCTCCTCTCACCTGGCTAGAAGAGGATAAAAGGGGACAGGCAGCATATGGAACGCTCCAGCCAAGTCCTATTCCCAGGCAACTGCTCAATTTCTGTCATTTCAGTCCTTTTGATTGAGATACGTAGTAGGCTCAGAAAGTTTCCCTGTTTGGGATGATATTTGTATGAGCTTTTTATTGCTATACAACAAGCTGCTCTAAAACTTCAGGGTTCACGTAAACATCCATTGATTGTCTCACAGTTTCTGTGGGTCAGGAGTCTGAGCACAGCTTCCCTGGGTCTTCTGCTTTGGAGTCTCTCCAAGGCTGAGTCAGGGAGTGAGCCAGGGCTGAGCTCTCATCTGAACGTTCTGCTGAGGAAGGATTCACCCTGAAGCTCAGCGAGTCGTTGGCAGGACCGACGTCTCATGGGCTGCAGGACTGATGGCCTCAGTGCTTGCTGGGTGTTGGTTGGCGGTTTCCCTTCGTTCCTTGCATGTGAACCTCTTCGACTGTGCAGCTTGCTTCACCAAAGCGTGCAAGCCAAGAAGTCAACAGAGTTGGCTCATAAGATGAAAGACCCGATCTTCTGGGACTGAGTCACAGAAGTGACCTCTTATCACTTTGGCCACATTCTACAGTCAGAAGTCAGTCTCTGGGCCAGTCCACACTCAGCTGGAGGATGTGACGACCAGGAGGCAGGAGCCTTTAGCTCAGACAGACTGTAAAATGGTTTAGTTCAACTAGAATTTTCTGGTGACTTTTCTGTGCCAGGTACTGTCCTTGAGCTGGGAATAAAAAAGTAGATGCGCTGGGGTTTCTGTCTCCCAGGAATCTTTCTCTTTGAGTTCTTACCCATTTTTCCCTGCTGTGAAGACTTTTGGACCTAGGTAAGATCTCTGTTGAGGGAAGGAAGGAAATTACAAACTCCCTAATGAAGTTGAGGTAACCAGACCTTTTCCCTCCATCAAAGGGTGCTCAGAGGGAAGACACATGAACCAAGGGTGAGCTGGTTCTGAGGGGCATTTGCAGCGTAGTGGTCACTGTGTTGGGTACTGTGGACACAAAGGTGCTGTGCTCCCCTGGTCCAAACCCTGCCTGGTGGAGCACACTGAGGGGTGGGGAGAAGGCAGGTAAGCTTACAGGTTCAGCCTGGAGGGAGGCCAGACCCACTCCACAGTGGAGGCCAGATCCATAGGTGGAGTTGGCATAGCAGTCCTCCTTAAAACAAAAAAGAGTTATAGCTTTGAAAAGGTTGAAAAGCTGCATCAAAGCTTTGCATCCAGTCCCATCACTTCATGGCAAATAAATGAGGAAACAGTGGAAACAGTGACACACTTTATTTTCTTGGGCTCCAAAATCACTGCCGATGGTGACTACAGTCATGAAATTAAAGATGCTTGCTCCTTGGAAGAAAAGCTATAACAAATCTAGACAACATATTAAAAAGCAGAGACATTACTTCGCCGACAAAGGTCTGTCTAGTCAAAGCTATAGTTTTTCCAGTAGTGTATGGATGTGATCATAAGAATTGATGCTTTTGAACTGTGCTGGAGAAGACTCTTGAGAGTCCCTTGGACTGCACGGAGATCAAACCAGGCAACCCTAAAGGAAATCAGTCCTGAATATTCATTGGAAGTACTGATGCCGAAGCTGAAGCTCCAATACTTTGGCCACCTGATGTAAAGAACTGACTCATTTGAAAAGACCCTGATGCTAGGAAAGATTGAAGGCAGGAAGAGAAGGGGACAACAGAGAATGAGATGGTTGGATGGCATCACCAACTCAATGGACATGAGTTTGAGCAGGCTCCAGGAGTTGGTGATGGTCAGGGAAGTGTGCTGCAGTCCATAGGGTTGCATAGAGTTGAATACGACTGTGACTGAACTGAACTGAACTGAACTGAAGCTTTGCTCTACACTAGGGGGCATTGGTGGCTTGATTTTAGAGCAACAGAGGTTCCCTTCTCCAACACAACCCCTTTCCTCCATTCTGACCTCTGCCTCAGAGATGCCAGAGCAGATTGTTATCAAGGAGGTAACAGATACAAAGTTTTATCCTTTGTAAAAAAAAAAAAAAAAAAAATCAGTCCCCCTCCTCTAAAGCAACCTCAGCTTCCCTGGCTAACCACTGGACTCTGATGGGGACGGCCAGTCACAGACTCTAATTCCTCTTGGCCATAGGGATGGACTTGGTATCCAAGCTGGATCCATCTCCCAATCCTTTGCCTATAAAACATGTGATCCAAACTAAGCCAATCAGAGACCTTCCCTGGAATTTTTTCCTGGATGATGCTGACAGGGAAGAGACCCTTTTCCCAATCAGTCAGGATACAGCTGCTGGAAACTATGTTTTAAGTCATGTAAGAAAAGAAAATGGAGCCCAACACAGAAGGATGAGACAAAGAAAGAGAGTATCAAACCCCTGGCTCCTATTTTTCTTCAGGGAAGCTTTACTCCTCCCT
Source organism: Oryx dammah (assembly GCF_014754425.2). Lineage (NCBI taxonomy): Eukaryota > Metazoa > Chordata > Mammalia > Artiodactyla > Bovidae > Oryx > Oryx dammah. Next base: position 45,846,360 of record NW_024070197.1, read on the forward strand.
TCCTGGACATGTGACCCACTAATCTTTTTATTCATCTGAAATAATTCAAACTGGGTTTCTATCATTCTCTGACCACAGTTCAGTTCAGTCGCCCAGTCGTGTCCGACTCTTTGCGACCCCATGAATCGCAGCATGCCAGGCCTCCCTGTCCATCACCATCTCCTGGAGTTCACTCAGATTCACGTCCATCGAGTCAGTGATGCCATCCAGCCATCTTATCCTCTGTCATCCCCTTCTCTTCCTGCCTCCAATCCCTCCCAGCATCAGAGTCTTTTCCAATGAGTCAACTCTTCGCATGAGCTGGCCAAAGTACTGGAGTTTCAGCTTTAGCATCATTCCTTCCAAAGAAATCCCAGGGCTGATCTCCTTCAGAATGGACTGGTTGGATCTCCTTGCAGTCCAAGGGACTCTCAAGAGTCTTCTCCAACACCATAGTTCAAAAGCATCAATTCTTCAGCGCTCAGCCTTCTTCACAGTCCAGCTCTCACATCCATACATGACCACAGGAAAAACCATAGCCTTGACTAGATGGACCTTAGTTGGTAAAGTAATGTCTCTGCTTTTGAATATGCTATCTAGGTTGGTCATAACTTTTCTTCCAAGGAGTAAGCGTCTCTGACCACAGGACCCTAAATTACAGGTCTACCACTTAACTGTTGCAGTTCAAGTGAAAGCTACACATCTTCCTGGGAGAAGTGATCCAGAAGTCCAAACTCTTAAGTATAAATGACTGATGTCAGTTCCTTTCTTGTGAGTATAGGTTTATCTGGAAACACACAGTGCACTGTAAGCCTAAACATAGAGACAGTCAAGACCCCTTTCATCATATTTACAAATAAAAAGAGCTTATGATTCAGATTCAGAAAACCTGGATTTGAAGCCTGGCCCTACCAGTAAGTGGCAACTTACTTCATTTCTCTGGGCATCCATTTCCTCATCTGTAAAATGGGAATATAGTTCTCCTTTTCTACCTTACAAGGTTGTCATGTCAAAAAATATCAACATTATTTTGTCTCTCTTCAGCCATCATCCCTGGTTGCAGTCTCTTAAACACATCTTAATATTCAGGTAAGTGCCAATGAGCAAAACTGTGAATAACTCATCTCACCAGTAGGGTTCAGCATCTAAGGATAAAGTCAAGGAGAAGCAGGGCTTAAAGCAGGAAAGAGGAGTGGACCTATATTAACAGAGCAATAGTGTTAGTCTGGACCTCTACTTCGTGGGGATCCAGATTATTTTCATCATTTTTTCAATCTAATTTTAAAATTTTCTTTCATTTCAAAAAATAATAAATATGCAAGTGAGAAATTTTTCAAAAAATATAGAGAAGTGTAAAACTAAACCAATCAACTCCACTCTCAGTCCTAGTGTCCTGAGATAACCACTATTAACAGTTCTTGTGTATCCATCACAGCCTTTTTATCCAGATACCAACGTTTATTTCCATAAATGCATCTTACTGAATACACTCTGCTCCATACTTTGTTGGTATTGTTTTAATTAAGGTCTTGAAGGTCTTTACATATCATTATATGTTTGTTTTGTTCTGTTTTAGAGATTAGAATCCTTCCGCTACCAATGTTCTGGGTTTTCTGGGTCTGGCGTCCAGTACAGGATTCAACAAACGTTAAAATGAAGATAGACGCTAGGGAAAGCGGGAGAGAAGGGAGGAGTCAAAAAGGAAGTAAGGCGATAAAAAGATAAGAAAAAGGAGGAAAGGAAGAAGGGGCAAAGAGGAGGGAGAGTGGGAAGGAATCAAGACAGGAAAGGAAGAGATAGAGAGGAAGGGAGGCCGACAGAAATACGGGAACCTCAGAGCGGTGGACCCCGCCCTGGCCCCACCCGCGAGCCGGACTCCGCCCCCAGGCAGGCCTCAGGCTGCAGTGCCACCTCCAGCCGCGAGGGGCCGCCACGCCCAGCCGACCACTCTCTGCGCGCGCGGCAGGCCCTCTCTCCAGCTTCCGCGCCGGCCTCTCGCCAACCTGCCGCCGCTCTCCGGCTCCGGCTGGGTCTCGCGCGCTCGGGCGCGGCTGGGTCTATTCGTGAAGGGGCCTCGCGCCGCTGGGCGCACGCCGTCCCCCTGCCTCGCGGCGCGGGGTCTCGCGGGCCCCGATCCCGCCCTCCGCTCGCCTGGCCCGGACCGGAAGCGGCGCCGCACGGCCTGGGCCTGGCGCGGGGGGCGGGCACCGGGGCCCGATCGGACATGGGCAAGAAGCACAAGAAGCACAAGTCGGACAAACACCTCTACGAGGGTGAGGAGTGGGCCACGTGGGGGGGCGACGAGCCCACTGCCCTTCGGTGGAGTTTTCCTGCCTTCGAGACAACTCTCCAGCTTCCGAGGCGGGCCGGGGGTCGCACCTCCCGCGGGCAGGCCTGGACCCGCGAGGGGGGCGCGGCCCGCCTGAGCCGCGCCAGACCCCCCCGGCGGGGGCGGCGTTCGAACCCGGGACCTCCGGCCGGGGCGGGTCTCCGGTTGGGAGGTGTGAGGCGGGCCCGGGAGCGTTCGGGGCGTCCACTTGGCGAGTGTCCGTCATTCAACAGGTGCGCCGAGGGGCGCCCACTGCGTGCCATTGGCCGCCTGCCTCTGCCTGTGCGCCTCAGACTGACTCTCCCTACCCAGTTTTACTCTGCGTTGTGGATACTGCCCGGCGAGGCTCTCCTTTAATCGAGACTCTTTCCTTTCGTTTAAGAGTATGTAGAGAAGCCCCTGAAGCTGGTCCTCAAAGTGGGAGGGAACGAAGTTACCGAGCTCTCCACGGGCAGCTCTGGGCACGACTCCAGCCTCTTTGAAGACAAAAACGATCATGACAAACACAAAGAGAGAAAGCGGAAAAAGAGAAAGAAAGGAGAGAAGCAGATTCCAGGGGAAGAAAAGGGGAGAAAACGGAGACGTGTAAAGGTAAAAGGTCGTTGCGTTCCTTCAGCTTTGAAGGTGGTACTTTTCTGAGCGTTGCCGCCTCCCCCTGCCAACCTCACTTTATTTTTTCTTGTGTCAAATGAGATGCTGAAACGTCAATAAAACCGGGCTGACTTTGAGGGCAGAATAGAAACATGAGTCATCTATGAGTTTCAACAACTCTTTAATTATGCTCTTAGTTGTACTCACACATCAAGTGAGTGAACAGCTAAGTCCTCATTTTCAGGAGCTGCTTCAAAGAGTGGTTTTTCCATCTAGGAAGGGTAAAAGTCATGCTCTAGCAAAGCTTAGTGTTCGAGGTTTGGGGAAAACAGTCATTTCAAAACTAAATGTGTTGTCACAGAGCACCAGATTTGAGCCCCCTGCGTCATACACCAAATTCCCACTGACCGTCCAATTTTACATGTGGTAATGTAAATGTTTCAGTGTGCTCTCTTAATTCACACCACCCTCTCCTTCCCTTTCTGGGAGCTGGGAGGGAGGTTCAAGAGGGAAGGGATATATGTATACCTGTGGCTGATTGATGTTGATACGGGGCAGAAACCAACAGAATATTGTAAAGCAATTAACCTCCAATTAAAAATAAATTTTTTAAAAAAGTAAATGGGGTCTGCAGCTGCTAAGTCGTGTCCAACTCTGTGCGACCCCATAGACGGCAGCCCCTCAGGCTCCCCCATCCCTGGGATTCTCCAGGCAAGAACACTGGAGTGGGTTGCCATTTCCTTCTCCAATGCATGAAAGTGAAAGTGAAGTTGCTCAGTCGTGTCCCACTCTTCTCAGTCCCATGGACTGCAGCCTACCAGACTCCTCCGCCCACGGGATTTCCCAGGCAAGAGTACTGGAGTGGGGTGCCATTGCCTTCTCCAAAATGGGATTCAAATTTTGTTCTGAAATACTGTAATGACAAATATATAGTGAACAACTCTCATCTTTTAAGGCAAAGTCTGAGTCTGTTGAAGAGATAATTTGATCAGAAACCTTCAAGGGATATGACAGCAGTAACAAAAATAAGCATTTTCTTAACCATTTGCAGTTACTAGACAGGAAAAAAGAAACTGGCTGCCATCTCTGTTTGTCATCTGGATAAAATAGTAATAATAAACTTTCCTTCCAAGGATGATCACATATGTACCTGGAATTCTCCTCGACTACTTCTGCACTTCCCAAGTTTAACCTGTCACCAAGTGACTTATTGAATCATTTACTGGAACTTGAAGCTAAATTTCTGTAGGCTTATTTTTATATTTTTTTAAATATTTATATATACAACAAAAATGTTTAGACCATGTGATTAAACATTAAGTGAAGTGAGTGAAGTCGCTCAGTCGTGTCCGACTCTTAGCGACCCCATGGACTGTAGCCTACCAGGCTCCTCCATTCATGGGATTCTCCAGGCAAGAGTACTGGAGTGGGGTGCCATTGCCTTCTCTGAAGTCCCTAAATCTTAGTCTCTTTTTGGAATTTCCTATTTATGTCTTTCTGCCCCAGTATTTATTGCCTTTGTCTGCCTGCATTGGAGAAGGAAGTGGCAACCCACTCCAGTGTTCTTGCCTAGAGAATCCCAGGGACAGGGGAGCCTGGTGGGCTGCCGTCTCTGAGGTCACACAGAGTCGCACACGACTCAAGTGACTTAGCAGCAGCAGCAGACTGTGACAATCAGAGAAGGCAATGGCAACCCACTCCAGTACTCTTGCCTGGAAAATCCCATGGACAGAGAAACCTGGAAGGCTGCAGTCCGTGGGGTCGATAAGAGCTGGAAACGACTGAGCAACTTCACTTCACTTTTCACTTTCATGCATTGGAGAAGGAAATGGCAACCCACTCCAGTGTTCTTGCCTGGAGAATCCCAGGGACAGGGGAGCTTGGTGGCCTCCTGTCTGTGGGGTCACACAGAGTCAGACACGACTGAAGTGACTTAGCAGCAGCAGCAGACTATGACAATGCATAGAACTGTCAAATGTTTTTTCCGTAAATTGTAAAAGCCATGTATGCATATGATTTTTTTTTAATTCAAGTAATACAGAAGTGAACAAGAAGGACGAGAGAAAAAGTTTTCCTCACTCAGGTTATCTCATTTACTCTTTCTCTCCAGAAGTAACCAGTTTTGTTGTGGGGGAATTGTTTTTTAATTATTCATTACTACAGGATAAAGTAATTTATGAGCATAGTTTTAAAAAGTCAAGAGTACTATTAATACATTTAAACATAAAACCAGACTCCTGTTCCATCCTTCCCAAACTTTTTAGTTTTTTCTTTGGATATTTATCTCCATTTCTAAGTGTTGGTTTATGTTGCTGTTTACTAGTTTTATTTGTACATCTTTTATTGACATTATGTTACAGAAGATGAGAATTTAAATTAATGTCCTTATATAGCTCCATGCCCCCCGTTTCCCTTCCTGCATTCTTCCACTGTAGATACATCTCAGTTCTTAGTAAATTCAGTAGTGTTCATTTCTAATTATTGTTTATTGGAGACAAATGTGATATACAAATACAGGTCTGCTATTGACCAGTTGGCTAATTGCTTTCATTTGGTTGGTAAGTAATAATTCTTCAAACTCTTAATAGATTTGTAAAAGCCACCTAGCTTCTGTTTTTCACATGGGCAAACATGTCCCCTTTTTTTTTTCTTTGAAATATCCATCTTGCATCCATCCATCTCTGTCACTACCTGCTCTAATCTGGATTAGTTGATTAGACCTCCTGGGACTCCTTTGCCTGCTTTTGGATCCCATATCTTTCTCTTGATTCACTCCTTCATTGTGGTGGAGTCTTAACTCTACAAACCCCCTAAGAAAGCATTCATAGGAGGTAGATAAGTTCTTATGTGTTTGAAAAATTTTATTGTACTCCCATTTACTCTCCTCATAGAGATTAATGGTTTGACTCAGCATGGAACTCCGAATTGGAAGTTATTTTATGCCTGAGTTTTGAAAGCATTGCTTGTTGTTTTTCGCTTCCAGATTTGCTGCTGAGAAGTCTGTTTCCTTCAGATTCTTAGTTCTTTGAACATGGCCATTATGTGGTCCCTGAAAATGTTTAGAATCTTTCCATTGTCTTCAGTGCTCTATTACTTTTGGTTCCGAGATGTTTGCTTGAAGTATTTCTATGATAATTTCCTTTCCTCCATTCTCTTGCCGCTCTTTCCAGGGCCCCTGCTATTAGATGTTGGACTCCTCAACTGGTTCTCTAATTTTCTTGTGTTTTTTTTTTTTTTTCTCCTCTGCTTTTTTGTGTTCTTCTTTCAAAGAGAGTTCCTGAACTTTGTCCTCTGGCTCTGGTCTTCGATTTTATTTCAGATCTTGTATTTTGAGTTTCCAAGAACTTTTTCATATTCTCTAACCATCCTTGTTTTAATAGCATCCTGTTCTTTTTACAGGTGGTATCTTTTTTTCTCTGATATATAAATTGATGGGTTTTTTTTTTCTTTTAAGTTTTCTTTTTCTCCTTGCATTGTCTCTATTTTCCCCTCAAGTTTCTTTAGTTTATTTATTCCATCTCTTCCTTTAGCATCGGAAGCATCATTTAGTTATCTGTTAGGCCTTTGTAATCTATTTTTTATTTAAATGTGAATTACAGAAGGGCGGATTATATGCTTTGTGCCTAGACAAAGTTTGTCAGCTGATAGACTTCACTGTGGGCATCACTAACAGGGACCTGATCACTTCGATCAGGAACCACCAAAGTTTTACTCTTTCCCAGGTTTCTGGGGTTAGAACTTTTCTCACAGGTGTCTCCTTCCTTGCAGGCAGGAGGTATCTTGTTTTCTCTGATCTGGAGACTCCTCCACTTGCCTTTCATCTCCCAAATGTGGTGACATCTTTTATCCTCTGTGGTCTCCTCTACTCTTTCTTCCCACCATCTCATTTAACTGGAAATTGAAGTAACTCCTTTTAACCACTTATGGTTTTAGTTCTGGCAGTTACTACTGTTATGCCAGCTAATATACTTTTCATTTCTTGTTTTATCAATTTTCTCATCTTTTTATTAGATACACTGAATTTGATTATATTGCTGGTACCATATTTTATATAACATTTATTATTTTTTAAGACATAGAAACTGAAATTTAGTGCTTTATTGCTGAACAAAAACATGATTGAGTTCTTTATATATACCATTTACCAATATTGTTCTTACCCACTGAAACTTACAATGAGTTTTTTTAATATAAATTTATTAATTTTAATTGGAGGCTGATTACTTTAAATATTGTATTGGTTTTGCCATACATCAACATGACTCCCCCACGAGTGTACATGTGTTTCCCATCCTGAACCCCCCTCCCACCTCCCTCCCCGTACCATCCCTCTGGGTCATCCCAGTGCACCAGCCCCGAGCATCCTGTATCCTGCATTGAACATGGACTGGCTATTTGTTTCATATATGATATTATACATGTTTCAATGCCATTCTCCCAAATCATCCCACCCTCTCCCTCTCCCACAGAGTCCCAAAGACTGTTCTATACATCTCTGTCTCTTTTGCTGTCTCACATACAGGGTTATCATTACCATCTTTCTTAATTCCATAGGTATGCGTTAGTATACTGTATTGGTGTTTTTCTTTCTGGCTTACTTTACTCTGTATAATAGGCTCCAGTTTCATCCACCTCATTAAAACGGATTCAAATGTATTCTTTCTAATGGCTGAGTAATACTCTATTGTATATATGTACCACAGATTTCTTATCCATTCATCTGCTGATGGACATCTAGGTTGCTTCCATGTCCTGGCTATTATAAACAGTGCTGCAATGAACATTGGGGTACACATGTCTCTTTCAGTTCTGGTTTCCTTGGTGTGTATGCCCAGCAGTGGGATTGCTGGGTCATAAGGCAGTTCTGTTTCCAGTTTTTTAAGGACTCTCCACACTGTTCTCCATAGTGGCTGTACTAGTTTGCATTCCCACCAACAGTGTAAGAGGGTTCCCTTTTCTCCACACCCTCTCCAGCATTTCTTGCTTGTAGACTTCTGGATCGCAGCCATTCTGACTGGCGTGAAATGGTACCTCACTGTGGTTTTGATTTGCATTTCTCTGATAATGAGTGATGTTGAGCATCTTTTCATGTGTTTGTTAGCCATCTGTATGTCTTCTTTGGAGAAATGTCTGTTTAGTTCTTTGGCCCATTTTTTGATTGGGTCATTTAATTTTCTGGAATTGAGCTGCAGGAGTTGCTTGTATATTTTTGAGATTAGTTCTTTGTCAGTTGCTTCATTTGCTATTATTTTCTCCCATTCTGAAGGCTGTCTTTTCACCTTGCTTAGAGTTTCCTTTGTTGTGCAGAAGCTTTAAATTTTAATTAGGTCCCATTTGTTTATTTTTGCTTTTATTTCCAATATTCTGGGAGGTGGGTCATAGAGGATCCTGCTGTGGTTTATGTCGGAGAGTTTTGCCTATGTTCTCCTCTAGGAGTTTTATAGTTTCTGGTCTTATGTTTAGATCTTTAATCCATTTTGAGTTTATTTTTGTGTATGGTGTTGGAAAGTGTTCTAGTTTCATTCTTTTACAAGTGGTTGACCAGTTTTCCCAGCACCACTTTTCAAAGAGATTGTCTTTTCTCCATTGTATATTCTTGTCTCCTTTGTCAGAGAGAAGGTCTCCATAGGTGCATGGATTTATCTCTGGGCTTTCTATTTTGTTCCATTGATCTATATTTCTATCTTTGTGCCTGTACCATACTGTCTTGATGACTGTGGCTTTGTAGTAGAGCCTGAAGTCAGGCAGGTTGATTCCTCCAGTTCCATTCTTCTTTCTCAAGATTGCTTTGACTGTTTGAGGTTTTTTGTATTTCCATACAAATTGTGAAATTATTTGTTCTAGCTCTGAAAAATACCATTGGTAGCTTGATAGGGATTACTTTGAATCTGTATATTGCTTTGGGTAGTATACTCATTTTCACTATATTGATTCTTCCGATCCATAAACATGGTATATTTCTCCATCTATTAGTGTCCTCTTTGATTTCTTTCATCAGTGTTTTATAGTTTTCTATATATAGGTCTTTAGTTTCTTTAGGTAGATATATTCCTAAGTATTTTATTCTTTTAGTTGCAGTGGTGAATGGAATTGTTTCTTTAATTTTTCTTTTCTCATTATTAGTGTATAGGAATGCAAGGAATTTCTGTGTGTTGAGTTTATATCCTGCAACTTTACTGTATTCATTGATTAGCTCTAGTAATTTTCTGGTGGAGTCTTTAGGGTTTTCTATGTAGAGGATCATGTCATCTGCAAACAGTGAAAGTTTTACTTCTTCTTTTCCAATTTGGATTCCTTTTATTTCTTTTTCTGCTCTGATTGCTGTGGCCAAAACCTCCAAAACTATGTTGAATAGTAGTGGTGAAAGTGGGCACCCTTGTCTTGTTCCTGACTTTAGGGGAAATGCTTTCAATTTTTCACCATTGAGGATAATGTTTGCTGTGGGTTTGTCATATATAGGTTTTATTATGTTGAGGTATGTTCCTTCTATTCCTGCTTTCTGGAGAGTTTTTATCATAAATGGATGTTGAGTTTTGTCAAAGGCTTTCTCTGCATCTATTGTGATGATCACATGGCTTTTATTTTTCAATTTGTTAATGTGGTGAATTACATTGATTTGCAAATATTGAAGAATCCTTGCATCCCTGGGATAAAGCCCACTTGGTCATGGTGTATGATCTTTTTAATTATTTTATATAACTTTTAAATGTTACAGGTAGTGCTGCAGTGAACCTCACTGTTCACATCTCTTTATATCCTTTTATAGGGCTATCTTCAAGATAGGTTCCGGCAAGTCTCTCCCTCTGCCCTTTCTTGACTGTGCTTTGAGTGTCATTAGCCACCTATATCAGAGAAGGCAATGGCACCCCACTCCAGTACTCTTGCCTGGAAAATCCCATGGACGGAGGAGCCTGGTAGGCTGCCATCTATGGGGTCGCACAGAGTCGGACACGACTGAGTGACTTCACTTTCACGCATTGGAGAAGGCAATGGCACCCCACTCCAGTGTTGTTGCCTGGAGAATCCCAGGGACGAGGGAGCCTGGTGGGCTGCCGTCTATGGGGTCGCACAGAGTCGGACATGACTGAAGCGACTTAGCAGCAGCAGCAGCCACCTATATATTTTTATTTCATTGCAATTTAAGATGCTTTTGCATCCACCATTTCATGTGGACATAATACCCTGCAGAGTAGTGCAGGTAGGTTAATGATTTCCCCTGTGAAAGTGAAAAGTGAAAGTTGCTCAGTCTGTCTGACTCTTTGCAACCCCGTGGACTATACAGTCCATGGAATTCTCTAGGCCAGAATACTGGAGTGGGTAGCCTTTCCCTTCTCCAGGGGATCTTTCCAACCCAGGGATTGAATCCACATCTCCCGCACTGCAGGCGGATTCTTTACCAGCCGAGCCACAAGGGAAGCCCAAGAATACTGGAGAAGCCTATCCCTTCTCCAGTGGATCTTCCTGACCCAGGAATTGAACCAGGGTCTCTTACATTGCAGGCGGATTCTTTACCAACTGAGCTGTGAGGGAAGCACTGTATAAAAGGTAAAGTGGAAACTCAAAGAAGTGAAGTGAATTTGCCCAGGTCCCACTTTCCCAGGTCTCAGGGAGAACCACGAGACATTTCTAGGGTGTCATTGGTTCTGTAGAGGCTTTTTGGGTTATCCCTTTTTTTCAAACTGGACTGGGGAGCGGGACGGGACACTTCAGAAGAACACCTCTCTCCAAGCTGTGCTCTGGATCTCCAGGGAGTTTTAGTAACAGCAGCTACCCCTGGTGTTTTCTTGGGGAAGGTTAGCTTCATGACACCTGTGGGTCTGAAAGGGGCTAGAGTATATGTGGTTCTGAGGAACTGGTGGCTCTTCTGTCAGTTCCAGTAGCAGGAAGGAGGAAGGGCACAAGAAAAGAATAAAACATGCCCTTGCCCTTTTCTTTTTTTTTTTTGAGGATAATTGTTTTGTAATATTGTGTTCGTTTCTGCCATACATCAACAAGAATCAGCCACCTAGGTGCGTGCGTGCTCAGTCGTGTCTGACTCTTTGTGGCCCCATGGACTGTAGCCTGCCAGACCCTTCTGTCCATGGGATTTGCCAGGCATGGATACTGGAGTGGGTTGCCATTGCCTTCTCCGGGGATCTCCCCGACCACAGGTGTACATGCGTGCCCTCTCTTCTGAGCGACCTTCCATCTCCCTCTCCATTCCACCCCTCTAGGTTGTCACAGAGCACTGAATTGAGCTTCCTGTGTCGCACAGCAAATTCCTACTTGCTATCTAATTTACATATGGTAATGTAGATGTTTCCTTTCTATTCTCTCAATTGGTCCCACCCTCTCCTTCCCTCACTGTCCTCAAATCTGTTCTGTAAATCTTCCTCTCCATTGCTGTCCTACAAATAGGTTCATCAGTACCATCTTTCTAAATTCCATTTACATTCATTAATATACGATATTTGTCTTTTTCTGACTTCTTTCACTCTGTATAATAGTCTCTAGGCTCATCCACCTCATTAGGACCGACTCAAATGTGTTCTTTTTTATGATTGAATAATATTGCGTTGTATAAATATACCACGATTTCTGTATTCATTCATCTGTTGATGGACATCTAGGCTGCTTCTATATCCTAGCTTTTGTAAAAAGTGCTTCAATGAACATTGGGATACATGGGTCTCTTAATTATGATTTTCTCAGGGTGTATGCCCAGTAGTGGGATTGCTGGGTCACATGGTAGTTCTGTTCTGGTTTTCTAAGGAGTTTCTATACTGTTCTCCATAGTGGCTGTATCAACTTACATTCTCACCAGCAGTGCAAGAAAGTTCCCTTTTCTCCATATCTTCTCTAGCATTTCTTGTTTGTAGTTTTTTTAATGATGGCCATTCTGACCAGTGTGTGGTGATACCTCATTGTAGTTTTTATTTGCATTTCTCTGAATATGCAAATGAGCAATGTTGAGCATCTTTTCATCTGTTTCATCTGTTTGTTGGCCATTTGTATGTCTTCTTTGGAGAAATGTCTGTGTAGATTGTCTTCCCATTTTTGATTGGATTGTCTGTTTTTCTGATATTGAGCTGCATGAGCTGCTTCTATATTTTGGAGGTTAATCCTTTGTCAGTGTCATTTGCTGTTATTTTTCTTCCATTTTGAGGGTTGTCTTTTAATCTTGTTTATTGTTTCCTTTGCTGTGCAAAAGCTTTTAACTTTAATTAAGTCCCATTTGTTTACTTTCACTTCAATTTCCATTACTCTAGGAGGTATGTCAGAGGATCTTGCTGTGATGTATGTAAAGAATGTACTGCCTATGTTTTCCTCTAAGAGCTTTATAGTTTCTGGCCATACATTTAAATCTTTAATCCATTTTGAGTTTTTTGTGTGTGTGGCTAAAGTGTTCTAGTTTCATTCTCTAACATGTAGCTGTCAAGTTTTCCCAGCACCACTTATTTAAAAAGCTGTCTTTTCTCTGTTGTATCTCCTTGCTTCCTTCCAAAATAAGTGCCCATAGGTGTGTGGTTTATCTCTGGGCTTTCCATCTTGTTCCATTGGTCTATATTTCTATTTTTGTGCCAGTACCATACTGTTTTAATGTATCTTTGTAGTATAATCTGAAGTCAGGAAAGTTGATTCCTCCAGCTCCATTCTTTTTCAAGATTCCTTTGGCTGTTCAGGGTCTTTTTCATTCCCATACAGATAGTGAATTTTTTTGTTCTAGTTCTGTGAAAAATACCATTGGTAGTTTTATAGGGATTGCATTGAATCTGTAGTTTACTTTGGGTTATAGTCATTTTCACCATATTGATTCTTCTAATCCAATAACATGGTATGTCTCTCCATATGTTTGTGTCTTCTTTTATTTCTTTCATCAGTGTCTTATACTTTTCTGCAAACAGGTCTTTTGTCTCTTTAGGTAAATTTATCCCTAGATATTTTATTCTTTTTGTTGCAGTGGTGAATGGGCTTGTTTCCGTAACTTCTCTTTCTGATTTTTCATTTTTAGTGTATAGGAATGCAAGGGATGTGCCTTTTCCCTTTTAAAGTGTTTTTCTAAAAGGCATTCATAACTTCTTGTAATTCATCATTTAGCTACTCTACCTGCTAGGAAGGTTGGGAAATGTGTTTTAGTTAGGGACGTTATATCATAATAAAAATCAAGACTCTTTTACTTAGAAAAATACAAAGGTAAAGTTTTAGGGAAGCACAGATTTTACAACACAAAACCCTGTAATTTTTCAAAGATGTCTTAAAATTTAGTAATGTCCTTTTGAGTAGGAAGGCACTGATAAAATACCCAACAGATGGGATCAATAATGTTTCTTCCTATAAAGCAATAGTCTTTAATACCATCCACTGCGTTTAATTACTAAGAACTACATATACCCTTCACAAATAATAACTGGTAGCTAAAAAAGCAACTGTTACCTTCTGGATTGTATGCTTTGTGCCTTATGTATGTTTTCTCATTTTTCTCTTTACTGTAATCCTATAAGTCTGGTATTATCGTCTCTCTCTTTTTTAAAATTGTGGTAAAATACATACAGTATAAAATTTACCATCTTCATAATTTTTAAGTGTCTGGTAGTGTTAAGAATACGCACATTGTTGTACCACCAATTTCTGGAACTTTTGCATACCCATGAAACAGCTCCCCATTTCCTCCTCCGCCTCCTCCTCGCCCCTGGTAACCACCATTCTGCTTTATATGTCTCTGAGTTTCACTGCTGTACATACCTCATATAAGTGGAATACAGTAAGACAATATTTGTCTTCTTGTGACTGGCTTCTTTCACTTAGGTGTATTCATGTTGTGGCATGTGTTAGAGCTTCTGGCCTTTTTAAGGCTGAATAGTATTGCATTGTGTGGATATGTCACGTTTTGTTTATCCATTCATCCATCAGTGGGTATTTGGTTTGCTTCTACCTTTTGGCTATTATAAATAATGTTGCTATGAACATGGGTTTACATGTATCTCTTTGAGATCCTGCAGTCAGTTCTTTAGGATGTATATCCAGAAGGAGAATTGCTGGATCAAATTATTGTCTCTTTTAAATAGATGAGAAAACTGAGGCTCAGAGAAGTTAAGTAACTTGCTCAAGGACAGAGAGCTAGCACAAGAACTCAAATGTTGCTCTTAAAAGAGCTCTTTAGTCTAAAAGAGTTGTTGAAATGGACCCCAACCCTCAATCCCTTTACAGTATAAGGAAACATAAAATCAGTGCCCTAACAGAGGCACATTTCTAGTTCTGAGAGTCCTAGATTCCTTGGCACTGAGGGGAATCACAGAAGATGGCTCACAAAGGAGCACTGGAGCTAGTATTTAGAAATCAGAGTCTAGTGATGTTACACTACAGTCGATTTAGGGTCAACTGTGCATTCTGAGAAGAAGGTGATGGCACCCACTCCAGTGCTCTTGCCTGGAAAATCCCACGGATGGAGGAGCCTGGTGGGCTGCAGTCCATGGGGTCGCTAAGAGTCGGACACTACTGAGTGACTTCACTTTCACTCCAGTGTTGTTGCCTGGAGAATCCCAGGGACGGGGGAGCCTAGTGGGCTGCCATCTATGGGGTTGCACAGAGTTGGACATGACTGAAGCGACTTAGCAGCAACAATATACCTGTAGATTATTGCATTAAAAAAATTTTTTTATTGAAGGATAATTGCTTTACAGAATTTTGTTGTTTTTCTGTCAAACCTCAACATGAATCAGCCATGAATATACATATATCCTCTCCCTTTTGAACCTCCCTCCCATCTCCCTCCCCATCCCACCCCTCTAGGTTGATACAGAGCCCCTGTTTAACTTAGAATCCCAGGGACGAGGGAGCCTGGTGGGCTGCCGTCTGTGGGGTCGCACAGAGTCAGACACAACTGACGTGACTTAGCAGCAGTAGCAGCAGTGTATTCTGAGCTATTATGTAATACAGTAGAAATATTCTTTTCATATCATACAATTAATTATAAGGGATCATATGTATAAAAGGCCATGAGTATTATATTTCATGGGCTACTTAAGGTATTTTCAAAGATAATCGAACAACCCAGTTTTCATTTATATGCTGACTTGAGAAGCTGACCCCTGAACAGAATGTTGCATTACTGTGAAGGTAAGGAAGCTTACACACCCAGGAGAGAATTAAGAACAGTAGCATGATAGTGAGCAAATGTGAGGGTATCTATAAGGGACATAAGTAGTTCTTTTTTAAAGCACAGAATCCATGAATAGGAGTATAGGATAAGATCCAAAAGGTGGTTGAGATTTCAGAGTATGGAATTTGAACTTGAATATGTAAGCAGTGGAGAGTCAAAAACTTACTGAGTGAAAGAAAGATAAAAAATCGACCCTTAGTAATGATAATCTGTTAACAGTATCAGCAGATATTGAAGAGAATAATGAGTGCAGGGAGACTTTTTCATTGAAATAGCTCAGACGAGAAGTCTGTATTCTTTTATTGGAACTCAAACCTGTTCTTCAGAAAAGCATAATCTAACCCGAATTCTATTTTGACTGCTTTGCAAGTCAGCTTCAGGTGTAGATATTCAAAGAATTTAGGCTAGTCCTATTACTAAGGATGTTATCAGAATAAAATGACAAGTGTTTTTAATTTTTTTAAAGTTATGAGCATTAGCAAGGAGAGGTAAGAAAGCCTTCCTCTGTAAACAATGCAAAAAAAACAGAGGAAGACGCTAGACTGAGAAAGACTAGAGATCTCTTCAAGGAAACTATAGATACTAAGGGGACAATTCATGCAAAAATGGGCACAATAAAGGGTATGAACAGTATGGACCTAACAGAAGCAGAAGATACTAAGAAAAGGTGGCAACAATACACAGAAGAACTATACAAAAAAGATGTTAATGACTCAGATAACCACGATGATGTGATCACTCACCTAGAGCCAGAAATCTTGGAGTGCGAAGTCAAGTGGGCCTTAGGAAGCATCACTACAAACAGAACTAGTGGAGGTGATGGAATTCCAGCCGAACTATTTTCAAATCCTAAAAGATGATGCTGTGAAAGTGCTACACTTAATATGCCAGCAAATTTGGAAAACTGCAGTGGCCACAGGACTGGGAAAGGTCAGTTTCATTCCAATCCCAAAGAAAGCCAGTGCCAAAGAATGCTCAGACTACCGCACAGTTGCACTCATTTCACATGCTAGCAAAGTAGTGCTCAAAATTCTCCAAACCAGGCTTCAACAGTACATGACCAAGAACTTCCAGGTGTTCAGGCTGGATTTAGAAAAGGCAGAGGGACCAGAGATCAAATTGCCAACATCTGTTGGATCATAGAAAAAGCAAGATATTCCAGAAGAACATCTGCTTCATTGACTACGCTAAAGCCTTTGACTGTGTGGATCACAACAAACTCTGGAAAATTCTTCAAGAGATGGGAATACCAGATTACCTTACCTGCCTCCTGTGAAACCTGTATACATGTCAAGAAGCAACAGTTAGAACCACACATGAAGCAATGGACTGGTTCTGAATTGGGAAAGGAGTACATCGAGGCTGTATATTGTCACCCTGCTTATTTAACTTATATACAGCGTACATCATGCGAAATGCCAGACTGGATGAAGCACAAGCTGGAATCAAGACTGCTGGGAGAAATATCAATAACCTCATATGTGAAGTTGATACCACCCTTATGACAGAAAGCAAAGAGGAACTAAAGAGCCTCTTGATGAAGGTGAAACAGGAGAGTGAAAAAGTTGGCTTAAAACTCAACATTCAAAAACTAAGATCATGGCGTCTGGTCCCATCACTTCATGGCAAATAGATGGGGAAATAATGGAAACAGTGAGAGACTTTATTTTCTTGGGCTCCAAAATCACTGCAGATGATGACTGAAGCCATGAAATTAAAAGACCCTTACTCCTTGGAAGAAAAGCTATGACAGCATATTAAAAAGCAGAGACATTACTTTGCCGACAAAGGTCCATCTAGTCAAAAGCTATGGTTTTCCAGTAGTCATTTATGGATGTGAGTTGGACCATAAAGAAAGCTGAGTGCTGAAGAATTGATGAGTTTGAACTGTGGTGTTGGAGAAGACTTGAGAGTCCCTTGGACTGCAGGGAGATCAAAAAAGATCAAACCAGTCAATCCTAAAGGAAATCAATCCTGAATATTTATTGGAAGGACTGATGCTGTAGAACACCATCAGTCCTTCCAATAAAGGCACCTGATGTGTAGAACTAACTCATTAGAAAAGACGCTGATCCTGGGAAAGACTTGAGGGCAGGAGGAGAAGAGGAGACAGGGGACAAGATGGTTGGATGGCATCCCCAACTCAATGGACATGAGCTTGAGCAAGCTTCAGGAGATGGTGAAGGACAGGGAAGCCTGGTGTGCTGTAGTCCATGGGGTCACGAAGAGTCAGAGGGAGCAACAAAAACAACAAGCATTCATAGGACATTATTCACAATGCTAGAGATAAGTAAAACTTATTTTTTATTAATGTAACAGTTTATAACATATCAGTTTCATTGGTCCAGCATTATATTTTGTCTTTTGTGTACACTATAGCATGCTCACCACCAAAATTTACTTCCCATCCATCACAATACAGTTGATTCATTTTATCCCTTTTACCCTCCTCCACATTCCCCTCTGATAACCACTGCTATATGCTTTGTGTCTATGTGTTTGGGTTTTTTTTTTTTGGTTTGGTGATTTCATCTTCTTTTTATGCCTGAGTAATATTTCATTTCAGCATGGCATTTTCTTTCCGTTCATCCATTGATAAGCACTCAGTTTGTTTCCATATTTTGGATATTATAAATACTGCTGCAGTGAACATAGTCTTACATACATCTTTTTGAATTAATGTAAATAAAACTTTAAATGAAAATTTAAACTTATTCCTGTACAGTAGATTCCCGTTTTATTAAAGTCTTTTACTGGGTCCCAGGAGGCATACATATTCGTAAAAACTGACTTTTGAGTGTTTATGCTCAGCATTGTTCTGAGTTCTTTACTATTTAAATACTTCATAGCTTTATGGGGTAGGTACTGTTAGTATCTTATTTTGTTGCTGAGTTAACTGTAAAGTAGCTTATTACTCAAGAGGAGAAATGAATGACGGTAATTGTTGAAGAAATTGGGAATTCTGTCAAAACACAATTCCTTGACTTCTTTTGTGTGAATCTGCCACACCCAGGATCTCAGGGCTGCTATGGCTTATTCCAGTCAGCAAAAAATCTTCCCCACTTTACCCCGCTTGGCTGTTCTCTCCTGAGGCGATCCTCTTAGTCACACAGGATCTTCCAAGAGAAAAGGAGGACTCTTGACTAAGGACATAAGAGCAGTATTGGCCCTCTGATAGAAGGATTTTTTGTTTGTTTATTCAGCAAATATCTGCCAAAAACCTGTTACCTATAATATTAGACTTAAATAATAAAGATAAAATACAGTTCCTACTCTATAGGACCTCAGAGTTAGGCTGGGGAATCAGACACAAAAAGATAAACTTCATGGCCTGGTAAATTCTAACAGAGGTGTGATTGAAGTGTTCTGGGAGTACAGAGGATGGTGTTCCTCATTCTGCCTTGGGGACTAGGGGAAGTATCTAAGGGCTAAATTGTGGGACAGGTGCTATTTTCAGCGTAGGGCCGAAGATGAAGTATAGCTTCAAAGTAATAAAAGTGATTTTTTTCTGTTGAATTATAAAGTCAACTGTTAAAGCAAAGTTCTGAAATTGTTTTGCAGTTTGCACTGGAAGTAATATTCGGATAAAGGCTTCCCTGGTGGATCAGACGGTAAGGAATCTGTCTTCAATGCAGGAGACCCAGGTTCACTCCCTGGGTCAGGAAGATCCCCTGGAGAAGGGAATGACTGCCTACTCCAGTCTTGCCTGGAGAGTTCCATGGACAGAGGAGCCTGGTGGGCTATAGTCCACGGGGTCAAAAAGAATCGGACACGACTGAGCGACTAACATCAATACCTATGTATGTTGTTGTTGTTGTGAAAGTCACTCAGTCGTGTATGACTCTTTGTGACCCCATGAACTGTTAACTCGCCAGGCTCCTCTGTCCATGGAATTCTCCAGGCAGTAATACTGGAGTGGGTTGCCATTCTCTTCTCCAGGGGATCTTCCTGACCCAGGGATTGAACCTGAGTCTCCTGCATTGCAGGCAGATTGTTTATCATCTGGACCACCAAGAAAGCCCAGATATCTATCTATACCTCTTCTGAAAAGAGACCAATCTGAAGGATAATACCTAGAACTTCAGCTGGTAATTCTCATGCTTTCTTGTTCCTTCTTCCTGCTATCTCTTAATGATTGATTAACCTACAAGTATTATATATTAGGCATTATTGAGGTTGGGGGTAGAGAGCTGAATAACACTTGAACCCATCCCTCCCCACCAGGAACTCCAGTGAAACAGGCAAGCGTGTCTATCTGTAACATAGTGCAGTGAGCTAGTAGTAGTAATATGAGCGAAGATTTACTTCATTCAATAAAAAATAAAGTTTTACAAATCAATAAAATAACTTACCAATGAGTCATGGATAAATAGGAATCCAGTTTGATATAAGTGCAGTGTGCTTGTAGTTACAGAAATAGCTGCTGTTTCTCTGTTCTGCCTCAGGCCTACATACACACAGAATATTTACTCTCCCTGGAACTCTGTTTCCACCTCCACCCTGACTTCCACCCCCACACTGGCTAAATTCTCTCCTTCAGATCTCAGCTCAAATGCTACTTCCTCATAGAAGTCTTCCCACCCTTCTCCAGTTCTAAATTAGACTCATCCAGCAGTTATTCTCTCCTTGAAATCTGTTTGCATTTTTTTTACCAAGTTGTTTAATGTCTGCCTCATTTTACACTGTCGGCTTCCTAAGGGCAGGGCTGTGTTTGTTTATCCACCAGTGTGTGTCCGCACAGTAGAATGCCATTTATTTATTGAATGCATGAATGAATATTTACCATGTGCCCATGTGCTAGGCACTGTGCTAAAAATTCACATACACTTATTAATCCTCAAAACAAGCTTCTAAGGTACATATTGTATATATTATTGTGTCTATTTTAAGAATGAGGAAATTAGGCCCCTGCTCCACCTTATGTAGTTACTCCATGACCTCATAGTTAATAAGTGTCAAAGCCAGAATTTGAACCCATTTTATAAACTGTAATTATAAACCCTCCTACCTGAAGTTAAATGGCTCTAGTACTTCTGTTTAGTTTTTCTCTGTGTAATTAGCAAAATATACTATATTAACCAGAACTGTATTAACTTCTGGTTTTACATATCTTACTTTCAGTAAGGGACGTTAACAATTGGATTCTGTAGTATTTTGGAATCATGAAAAAGAAAATTGGAAGGTAGGAATCATCAGAGCGTTAGGTGGAGAAAGAACTGTAGGGATCAAAGCCTCTTGTTTTGTAGGTGAGACTGAGACTGAAACAGTAGAAGAACTTGTTCAAGTTTACATTCTAGTAAATTAGAAGCTAGATCTCCTAATTTCTAGTCTGGCAATAACATGTTACAATATCTCCTTTCACTTGAGGGTAGTTTCCAAGTATATGTTATTTATATTCTTTTTCTCTTTTGGACTCTAGCCCGGAAGGCTATATTCTCTTGCCATACCAAACAGTAAAGTGCTTACTGTAGACCAGGCTAACTAGATAAAGTTACCAGATAGGGGTAGTTCAGAAACATAATACCTTCCTTTGGTACTTTTTCAACTTTTCTATTTCATGGTCATTTCACCATCTCATAAACTCTGTAAGTTAAATAAAAATCAACAGTTGAATCTCTATCTTACAGCTGATAAAGAGGCCTAGTGAAAGTCAGTGAGTGCCTAAGAAGGTCAGAGTGTGTTAAAGATGAAGCTAGAGCAAGAACTTGAGCCTCTAGACCATCTGTCAGCAAACTAGAGCCAACACCACTTGATTTTGTAAATAAAGTTTTATTAGAGCACAGCCACACCCGTTATGTTGTCTGTGGCTGCTTTCTTCACCACTTAATTTTGTAAATAAAGTTTTATTAGAGCACAGCCACACCCATTATGTTGTCTGTGGCTGCTTTCTTGCTGTACTGGCAAAAATTAATATTAATAGTTGTCACTGATATTACGGACCACAAAGCCTAAATTATATGTTACCTGATTGTTCACCAAAAAAGTTTGCCAATCCCTACTCTAGACGTTTTGCACTAAGGCCTTAGTTCTTTCCACCTAGGAGAGTGCTTAATTGCCTTTCAAGCTCTCCTTTATCCACTGTTTACATTTAACAGGAAGAGATCTTCTCTCTGAGGTCTTTTTCCATTGAACAGATGTTCAAAACCTGCCAATCTACAAAAGATTAATGCCAGTTTTTCTGGGGAAAAGATAAAAAACTTCCATGAGTCAAAAATTACTGCTCCAGAATATGTCATAGGGCCATAAAAAAAGACACCAGTCAACTTAATGGAAACTGACCTCAAGTGCACAGTAAGTACAATTTATAACATTGTTCTCTGGAATTTCAACCAGTCATATTTTCTGTATTGGATGCTTTGGACTATAGAATGTGAAGCTCTGTATCACTGATGTTCCAAGTGTGACTCCTACATGGGCAACACCCACATAGTGTAGAAACTTGTTAGTAATGCATATTCACAGACTCGACTCTAGACCTACTGAATCGGCAACTCTGGGGACAGGACCTAATCACTAGTGTTCTAACAAGACTTTCAAATGATTTTGATGCACGCTGACACTTGAGAACCTTCAGAATTTGCATTTCTAGTAATTTCCCAGAGATTACTGATGTTGCTAGTCTGGGAACCACACTTTGAGAACCACCGCTTTGGATACTAGAATAAGAAATTAAGACGTAGACCAAGAAAATAAGATCCTATTGAGAATCTTGATTCTCAGGAGTGTAAAATAGTTTGGGGCAATTTTACTCTAAAATTTAATTTTTAAGATGCAAAAAAACAGGACTTTTTTTTAAAAACTATTTCCTGGATGCCAACCATTCAGCTTTAGCAAAACATAAAATTTTGCTGTTTGGTTGGTTTTACGTTTTTTTAAAGATATCAGAATACAGACACCAATGAAGCTTTCTGTGTATCCTCCCAGAATCCATTCCTCTTCCTCATTCCCTAGAGAGAACCATGAATTTGGTGTGTATAACATGTAAACTTGTTTTATAATTTTACTACTTCTGTGTATATTTGTAAAGTACACTTTATATATTTTCAAAACTTAACATAGCTGATCTTGTAACAGTTCTCAACTTTTTCCTCTAGAAATTTTTTTTTCCTCTAGAAATTATTTCTAAACATAATACATGCTGATACAGTGTAACTTTAGCCTGTTAATTTTACCTGCTGTGTAAATATGCCATAATTTATTAATCTATTTCCTTTTAGTAGGATTTTCCTTTTAATAAGTTGTTCCTAATTTTTACTCTTTCACAGAGTGCTGAAGTAAATATTCCTGTGCATCTCTTCATGTACAGTTGTGAAAGGAAGTTTCTCTAGGGCATATGCCCAGGAGTAGAATCACTGAGAAGTAGGGTAAAAGGTTGTTGTGGGCTTCCCTGGTGGGTCATTGGTAAAAAATCCACCTGCCGGTGCAGGAGACAGCAGGTTCAGTCCCCGGCTTGGGAAGATCCCCTGGAGAAGGAAATGGCAATCCACTCCAGTATTCTTGCCTGGGAAATCCCCATGGACAGAGGAGCCTGGTGGGCTGTGGTCCATGGGGTTACACAGAGTCAGACTGAACTAAAGCGATTTAGCGCACACACGTGCACTGTAAGGTATGAGAGCCCATTTTTTTCATAACTTGACATTTTCAGACATTTTAATTTTTACCACTCATAGAGATGTGAAGTACCTTCGGGTTTTTAAATTCATAATTCCCAGAGTTCCAGGGATCTTGAAGCTAGTTTTCATGTTTCTTAACATTTCTAGGTGGTTTTTCTGGGGCTTACCTGTGATTTCCTTTACTCATTTCCTATTGGGTTATTTGCCTTTTTACATGAATTTGTAATTGCTCTTTATGTAATCTTTGCTAATATTTTGATTTATTTGTGTTTCTCAGTCAGTAGCTGGTCTTTTATAGATAAGAAAATCTTTCCGTTCTTAAGTCATAAAGATTCTTTTACTTTATGTCAAGTTTTAAAATTAAGTCTTTAATGTATCTAAAACTTATTTTTGCATGTGATATGAGGTAGAGCTCTAATCTCATACGGATAACCAGTTGTCCCAGCACTACCCTTTTGTAGTTGATTTATCGTGCCACGAGAGTGGGACTCGACCGAGCGACGTCGCTTGCACTTTCTGATCTGTCAGGACTTCTCTGCGTGCACAAGTCTGGCTCTGGCTCTCTGGTCTCTGTTTCGTAGGTTTGTTTGTCCCTGTGTCAGACCCACATTATCTTGTCACTTTATACAAACTGATAGCACACATTTTATTGTGACCTTTTTCAAAACTGTTCTGACTATACTGATGATTCACTCTTCAAGATAAATTATATGACTGGCTTGTCAAATTTAATGGAAAATCCTGTCTTACAATTTTGATAGGCTTTGCATTTTATTCATAGATTACTTTGGAGCGAACTATCTTTCAGTTCATGAACATGGTATATCTCCATTCAGGTCTTTCACAATGGCCTTTCAATAATGTTTCATAATTTTTCCTAAAAGGTAATTGGTCATCTTTTACTAGATTTACTCCTGGTGTGTTATTTTGCTTTTATGAATAGTATTATTTTTCTGGTTAGTTAATTCTAGCATATAGAAGCACTTCCCCCCCCATTTATGAACATGGTATTCTCTTATTTCCCAGTAGATGGCAGTAAAATAACATTAAGATTTCATTATTAATCATTCAGTGGCATCTTATTTTTTTCCACTGAAATTAAATGATTTATTTTAAAGAAATCAATTCTGAAATATTTCTAAATTATCTCTTTTTGTTCCATTTAGGAGGATAAAAGAAAGCGAGATCGTGACCATGTGGATATTGAGGCAGAAAAAGACCTACAGTGTCAGGCCCCTGTACGATTAGACTTGCCTCCTGAGAAGCCTCTTGCAAGCTCTTTAGCCAAACAAGAAGGTTGGAATAACTCTGAATTAACTGTCCTGAATGAGGAAGCTGAAATTATTTTAAGGATGTTAGCCAGGGAAAGTCAAAAGTTTAAAAGCTGTTAAATTAAAATTTGTTTACATTTTCTTATATTACTGCTTAAGAACTTTAAGTTAATTTCTTTTTCAAACTTCTTGTTCTCTTACTTCAGCATATTTGAAAAATAAATGGAGTTTCTGTATGAGATAATTTAATGATAGGTATGAGATAAGTCATGTATGGAAAATAAGCTAAACAGTACTCTCTAGATCTTCTCTTTTAAAACACACTTCTTTCTTTGCTTTAGAAGTAGAACAGACACCTCTTCAAGAAGCTTTGAATCAACTGATGAGACAACTGCAGAGGTGAATTTTTTTCTAGCATTTTTATAACATGGAAATTGAAATGGGAAATAGAGGATCCAAACCACTTCTTTTTATTATTATTATTTCAAATCACATATTGTGGCCTATATCCAAATGTACTTGATTTTAAAGTGGATGATAAATATTTTGCCTGGCAATAGGAGTACTCCAAGAGGCTGACTTTTAGATGTTCTCATTTGGTTTGTTTTAACTGGCAGCTTGAAGAGTGTTACATAATCCTCTTAATGGCAGATTTTTCCTTAATCTAAAGTAACTTCTGATGTTAAAGCTTTAAACCAGGATTAAATAATACAGGTATTTCCATTTGCTAATAGATCAAAACACCTTCTATATGTCTGTGCTGCTTATCACTGCTGTGAGTGTTCAGTAATTACCAAGTCTGGGAGAAGAGACAAAATACCATAAATAAGATTTGTAGCCTCGCTTAAATGCAGAAATTTGTTCTAAAAAGTATAGTATCTTGATAAAACCAATGTGAAGTTCTTAAAAGAGAAAAGAATAACTTGATCCTTGTTAAAATATTTATTATTCACTCAGAATTTAAAGTTTTAGCCCAAAGACATCTACATTATTAGCAGAGGATTCATGGATATAGGGCATGTATTCATACAGTGAGATATCTTCTGACTGTGTTGGACTTATATGTCAACCCCAGAACTTATCATAAATATTTTTTTAAATAAAGCTATCTGTATTCGACACCTATTCAGTTTTGCAGTGAAAATCAGAAATCAGTGACCTCTCTTCCTTTCTGGTGTTAAAGAACAGTTGAGAAATTTACATCTCAAGTCTTTACACTTGAATAAATCATTCATTGCTTGTCCCAAAAGAGTGAACAGGTAAGTATTGAGCATTCCAACTCAATTAGAATTTTTGACTATAAAGTGTTTGGCTACCTTTTAATTTTGTTTCTTGCAATACAAGACCAGAATATAAGTTAATGATGTCTCCGTAAGAGAAATCTACTTGTCAGTCTCTCTCAGTCTGAGAATGTTCACATTGCTCAGAACATTATGGGAATTAGAACTCAGAGCCATTTTTTTTTTTAATAGCCTTAGTGATTCTTGATCCTTGAGGCTCAGCGCAAATACTGGAAAAGAATGTAATTGACCAGGTTTAGTAATAGCATCTTTGGTCAAACCAAGTCGGACAAACCAAGTCGGACTCTATATTAGAATGACTAATTTTAGGGAGCCTAGATAATTTGCTCTGAGATGCTTCGTGGTGTTATTCAAGTAACTTCTATGGATAGTATGCATTTGGATCCGTAAGTTCCAAACTGGACATTTTTGCTTATTCTCAATATTTTTTACTTTTACAGCTAGGTGTCCTGCCAGGAAGAACCAAGTCAGATACACACACACCTGAGTTCAGATTCTAACTCTGTGTTTTATCAGATTTATGACCTAAAACAAATAATTTGACCTCTGAGCCTCAGTATTCTCATCTCTAAGTGAGGATACCAGCTCCTTGATAGCTTTTGTAAGCATTAGATATAAAAATACATCAATTCCCTACCACTGTGCCTGGCATGTGGTAAATTTATTTTTTAAATTGCTTCCATTATTATGACTTTTTAAGCATTATTAATGCTGTGGTTATTTGGAGTAAGAAAGCTTTGATATGCCAAATTTCCAGAGGAAAATAACAGTCTAATGAACTAATCATATAGAGCAGTGGTTTTCAACTCTGTCTATCCTGTAAGTACCAAAATTCAACCCTAGAAAAACCAGTGCCTGGACCACTCTTCCTCCCGCAAGAGATTCGCGTGTAGTGGGTCTAGGGTTTAGTCTCCCACCACACTGGAATTCTTTTTAAAGCTCCTGTCATGATTCTCATGCACAGCCAGGGTTAAGAACCTATGATAGAAAGCACTGGGTCTCAAGTTTGGAGGTATTATAACCGTTTTAATGTCCATTTTTTGAGCAGTCCCCTACACACCCGATAGAAGTTATACCCATTCATTTAAGAAAGTATATATGGTTGTCCTTCAGTATCCACATGGGATTGATTCCAGGAGCCCCCGTGGGTACCAGAATCCAAGGATGCTCAAGTCCCTTACAGAAAATGGCATCAGTCCAGTGAACAGTCAGCTCTCCTGTCCCCGTTTGGGAAGCCCACAGATAGAGAGGGCCAGCTGCGCTCATGAGGACGCAACAGCTCTGTGGCCCGCCAAGAGTCCAAGCCCAGCTAGAAGCCAGTGCGGAAGACTGCAGGCGTGCACTTTAGTCACTGCTTCTGCTTTTTCTCTGGTTAATAAAAAATGCATAGTATTAATCTCCCAGAGTACAAGACATTTTTTAGTTAGTCGAGATTTCTAATTTTGTTTCATCTTTCCCTGTGTTGGAGATGTTGCGAATTAATTAAGCTGCATATTTTAAAAGATTCTGTCTTAAGGGTACAGTTTATATGTAAAGCATCTGAACCTTATTAAATAGTTATTAGTCTTTAAAATCATTACTTCAGTTTTTAGTGAAAAACATATTAGCCTGCTACAAATTCTACATCTGAAGGATTTCCTCTGACTTAATAC
Source organism: Oryx dammah (assembly GCF_014754425.2). Lineage (NCBI taxonomy): Eukaryota > Metazoa > Chordata > Mammalia > Artiodactyla > Bovidae > Oryx > Oryx dammah. The sequence goes on from NW_024070197.1 coordinate 45,873,235, forward strand.
TCCTTGACCAGTAATTTTGTTTGTAGTAGAAATAAAATTTGCTTTTTTCCTGTCTTGACAGAAAAGACCCAAGTGCTTTCTTTTCATTTCCTGTGACTGATTTTATTGCCCCCGGCTACTCCATGATCATTAAACACCCAATGGATTTTAGTACCATGAAAGAAAAGATTAAGAACAATGATTACCAGTCCATAGAAGAACTGAAGGTAACTTGTTATTTATGTTGTATTGGAGAATAGACTGAGCTATGCTACAGTATCTTCAATTAAGAGTCAAACTTTTGGATCCTGTGTATGAGAAGTCTTTGTAGAAATCTGCATGTCTGGTATTCAGAATCATTCTCAAGTTTATTTTAATATCCAAAAATCTGTATTTTTTTGGTCTTAGAAAACATGTTGAGCTTGGTGATAGAAAACCAGACAAAATAAGTCATATGCTGTCTTTATTATTTTGTGGGTTTTGGTAAAATTTTGAAATTCATGTGTTCTATGAAATATTTTCTCAACCTTTAAAATGAAAATGTTTGATTTTAAATTTCAGATGAATACAGGTAAAATTGATAGTTTTTTAATTGAAGTATAGTTGATTTACAATGTTGTATTGGTTTCAGGTGTACCACAAAGTGATTGGGCTGTGTATTTTTTTCTTGATTATTTTCCATTATAGATTTTTACAAAATATTAAACAAAGTCAGTGTCTTAATGGAAGTTGATTTAGAGTAGTTTCTGTTTCTGGACATGTAAAATAGAGAATAAATCGGCTTGTTGAGAAATACCAAGCAGAAGTTTAATTACGTTTTCTAGTTTGATGAAGTGAGTTGCTCCCTGAATTCACTTTGGCTATATTTTTTAGCATATTTTCTTCAACATTCAGCAATAAGACATTTTAAAATTACAAATAAAGAACCTACAAGCCACGAAGATGATACACATGCCTAGTGTTATAGTTGATGTTTTTCTATCTTTGAATAGCCTTGATGTAGATGCTGGTTTCAGAGTTAAGCTTTTCATTTTAATCATCCTAAGGAAAGGGACCGTGTGTTTCTGTTTTAATTTGCTCTGTATCAAACCACCACAAACTCAAGTGTTTAAATAGTGTGTCTACTCTACCTTTGTTTTTTTTTTTTTTCCTGAATGAATATTGTAGTGTTCTCATCTGACCCAAGGGCTAGACCCTAATCATTTATAGAAGGAAAATAAGACAGTAAATGTTATCTTTACTTGGTCTCTCTCTTTTTTTTTTTTAATGCACGTTGATTAGCTGAATTTTATGAATAATACTAGCATTTAGTTCTGTCTTTACTATCAGTTTGAATGTATATTTCACTCTGAAAAACCTGAATTATATTCTCTTGTATTCAGAGAAACAGAAGATTTTCTCAACTTTTCATCTGGTGAAAATTAAGCTAAAACTGTTTATTTCAGCATGTTTCTGATCTTATTATTGCTTAATGGAAAATTTTTCAGTTTTTTTTCCTTTCTGTGAATAACTTTCCTTTGATCTTTCCCTTACGATGACAAGAGAGAGTAGAAGTATGCCCACTAAGTGTTTTTGAGCAAATGGTCAAGATTTATCATAATTAAAATGAACAAGTATTTTTAACTTTGGAGTTTTCTATAGAGCTGTATTTTTTTCTCAGGAAAATTCAATAGCCCCATGTAATGTTTAATTAGCTTATCCAGCTCATTAAACTGTTTGAGGTTTGTTTTTTTTTTTAATACTTGGAAGTATGCAGAAAGGTCATTCAACTTTATGAAAGAACAATTGCCATTACACAAAAATCCAGTAAAGTCTAGCACATGACAGTTAAGATTCATGGAATAATAGGGCTTTCCTGGAGCCTCAGTGGTAAAGAACCTGCCTGCCAGTGGAGGAGTGAGAGTGAAAGTCACTCGGTCGTGTCTGACTCTTTGCAACTCCGTGAACTATACAGTCCATGCAGTTCTCCAGGCCAGACTACTGGAGTGGGTAGCCTTTCCCTTCTCCAGAGGATCTTCCCAACCCAGGGATCGGATAGGAGATGCAGGTTCAATCCCTGATCCGAGAAGATCCCACATGGCATAGAGCAGCTAAGCCTGTGCACCACAACTGCTGAGCCTGTGCCCTGTTAGGAGAAGCCATGACACTAAGAAGTCCGTGTATCACAACCAGAGGGTAGCCCCTGCTCTCTGCACCTAGAGGAAAGCCCACGCAGCAACAAAGACCCAGCACAACCAAAAAATGTTGCTAAATGAAGAGGTAATTTGTAAAAGATTCATGAAGTAATGGATCAGACCTGTAGTCTGTGGAATGATCCAGTGCGTTTCCCAGTTACAGGACCAGTGGTCATTAGTGTGGTAGTCACCTAGTTTGTCTCCCCTTGCTTGCCTCTCCTTCCCCAAATATATATGTAATAATTTTAATGGAATGAAAGCTTCTCAGAATATCTATAGCAAAGGTTCTGAACCTGGGGTCCTTTGGGTAGCCATGGATGAGCCTTTAGAGGGATCAGGAATTTTGTAAAATTACAGGGAAATTTTGTGTTCACCTTTGTATTGCATGTGTGTGCTTGAGGAGTAGATCCATAGCTTTCCTCAGATTCCTAGAGATGATGACCTAACAAAATCCTAACTGATTAGAGACTTGGCCAAGAACTGAGGATCCACATATACTTCGTCTGCTTTAAATTTAACACCAAATTTATTGTGACACTTGACTCAGTCTTTTCATGTACTTTTAAATAATATTCAGTTCACCTATTTTCATTATATTAAAATGTTTTAGGCTGTCATCACTAGTTATTAAATAGTGGGGCTTAAATGTTTTAAATTCAGAGGAGACTGAGGGTCAGATTCTTTTTTGTTGAGTTTTTATCATTTTTATTTAGTAAGGGCTTGGCATAATCACTCTCATATTTATACATTGTAAAAATTACTTAACCATGAAAATACGCAATGGAATTGAGTTCCCTAGCACATGTGCATACTTTGAAATTTAAACCAAAAGTACAGTTTTGATAGTTTACCTACTCTGGTTAAATGTTGTAAGTCTTTGAAGTTGTATGGTTTATTTCAGGTTGGCATGATTTTGCAACATTCTGCAAATTATATTTAGCTTATAATAGTATCCAAACACTTAAAAGTAGTGTAAATGTTCTGCTATTTTTGCTTAGTTAATTTGACTCTGGTAGGAAATATTGTTAGGATAATTTACAGTTGTCCCAGTTTTCAGTCAAGATCCAAAATAAAATATTTAATTCATCAATGGATAATTAAGATGTTTGTTTTTAAACTAAGGATTTTTTTTAATTAAATGAAATACTCAGTAATTATTAAATGTAAGATAGAAGTATTTTCTAATCTTCTTTGTGTACAATAAGATTATACTGAAGAAACCCATTTTAAAATTTTATCTCAGAATCTATAAAGTTTATGTAGTTACTATAGTATAGAATGTTTAAGAATTTGTAAAGGAATGTAGTAGGATGTTTAAATTAATTTTGCAGTATTTGTTTTGTTAGTTTTAAAACTTAATAAATTGCTATTAATGTTGTTTAGTAAACAAAAGGAAAGATGGTGTTTTTTTACTCGTTTGTTTTTGTTTGTTTGATGGTTGTTGTTTTGAGTTTTTTGAGGACCTGCGTAATTTTAGACCAGGACAGGAGGGTACTTTGTTTTGTCTTAATGCATTCCTCCTTAATATTTTCTCTGCAGGATAACTTCAAACTAATGTGTACTAACGCTATGATTTACAACAAACCAGAGACGATTTATTATAAAGCTGCAAAAAAGCTGTTGCACTCAGGGATGAAAATTCTTAGCCAGGTAAGGGAAATTCCTTGTCATAAATAATAATTATTATAAAATTTATATTCCTTTGATTTTGGTCATAGTGATACAGATCCAATACAGTTCAGGTTTTATTTTATAGACAGGTTATATTAAAGTAGGAAATATTAAATTTAAAAAAAAATTTAACATAAAGAAGATTACAGCAAGAAGACTCTCATTTGGAATGATACAAATAAATATTGGCATTCACTTGTAATTATTTATTTGGAAGCTGTTGAGTTGGTATTCATTAGATAGACTTATATTGACTGTGAAACAGACATCATCTTGAATTCCAAGACAGGATAGATTATATGAGTTATGAAATCTTCTGGAAGGAGAGCACCCTGTTTCCCTTTGCAGGGGTGGAAGCTAATGTTCTGGTGAAGCACAGGATCTCCTTCAGGTAGAAAGAAAGGAAATAGACAAACGAGCAATCACTGGTAATTATTTGAAAGCCACCTCCCCATAGGAGCAGATTCTCCCTTGAAGAACAAGAACCGATTGATAGTAAGGTGTGTGAAGTGGGAGAAATGTATGTAGAGGGCACATCATTATCATCAAGCTTCATGAGGAAGCTTACACAATAACTTATTCAAAACAAAGATGCCATAGATAGTGGCAAAGACTGACAGGAGTCTCATTGCAGAGCGGTGGCTGATGAAATTGAAGTGATCACTTGCATCTACTGGAAGAGGAGGAGAACTCACCAGATGAATCACATCTTGTGAGGTTTTACTCACAGCTCTGAATAGATGGAAAGTTAACTGAGACAAACCTTATCTTGGCAGGAAGTCAGAAGACTGGGTTCTAGTTTTATCTCTTTTCCACTAACTTGTGGACCTTGGGCCTCTGTGTTCTTATCTGTAGAGAAGAAGGTCTCCAAGATAAGTGCTAGCATTAATATGCTGATTTTAGATAAGAGCTAGAGTAGGGAGTATACCAAGAAGAACAAGATAGAATGTTTTTGCAAAAAAAAAAAAAGAAACAGGTATGAGGGAAGAGAAAGAAATTGGAATCAAGAGCTCAGGCTGAAATTGAGGGGAGTTGGAGGATAGCAGAGACAAGTTGTCCGCAGGTGCATGTGGTTTTCCAGTTTTTGTGGTGATCATCTGTATCACAGTTTTACGTTTAAAGAATTGCCTTGGGGTGCAGATGTCTTGGTGTCTGTGTGCTTGGCTCTGAAAGATTCTTGGATCCACTTAACTGAGGAAAGAAAAACATTTAGATTGATGATCATTCTTGCACTCCTAATATTTAGACAACATCAATTTCCAAAGACTTGGGAAGCTGTAATGTAAGCCAGTTACCCATCTTTGGCAAAATATGCAGAGGAAAGGGGAATATAAAGTGTTTAACCCATCCTTTGTAGAAATACTCAGAATCCAAGACCAGATTTTTTTAACCTGCAAATATTTATTTTTGTATTTGAAGTAAAGGTGCACCCAACAAATGCAGTGTTTTCTCCAGAATATGCACATTTAATTTTTAGAATAAAGTTTGATTTTCAAACAATATATCCAAGTAAATTTTTCAACTTTGATTTACCACTGTTTTCTCATCTTTAAATAATGTAGTTAATACAAGATGCAAATGATTCCAGAAGCTCTTACATTTTACTGGGGGTGGGGTGGCTGCAAACACAAAAAAACCTTCTTTCCACTTTCCCCTTTCTCTCTCTGTTGTCTTCCTTTCCTTCAGATCTCTTCCTGTTGAGGAGCCCTACCCATCCTGTGTTACAGCTTCCTGTTGACTATTCTCTCCACCCTAGATGGGAGAGATTCTTACAACAGTGATTTTTAAATGTTTAAATTTAGACCTTCTGAGTTACTCTTTTAATAGCACATCTCCCAAGAGGGCCCAGCACACCCTTCCATGAATGGTGTCTTTTCAAAAATAACTGGTTTTTAATTCAGTGTAAAAGTTGTAGAGCAGTCATTCATCATTTTTTTCAGTTATACACAAATAGTGACTATTAGTAGATGTGTTATTTTTATAAAGAGTGGACATACGAAGAATAACTGTTTGATCTAAATAAATACTAAATGCTGTATTGTATTAATAGTGACCTTGGATCAGACTAATCAAATTCCAAGTGCTGGCTGTGCTGTTGAGACACTGTGTGACCTTAGGCAGGCCATGTAACCTTTCTCAACTGTTTTACCATCATGTAGAATGGCATAACAGTAGCACTTACCTCACAGAATTATACCTCATGAGTGAGAGCTCAATAGGTATAGGTTCGATACCTATACCTATAGGTTATAGGTATACTGTTATCCCCTTCTCCAGGGGATTTTCCCAACCCAGGAATCAAACGTATAGGTATAACAAAATAGCTGTTAGCCATTAATAATAAATGGCAAACAATCAACCCTTTAATCATTTGTAAAATGGAGAATTGATAAACAGTATGCTGATTTGGAGACATTTTGTTTACCAAAAAAGGAAGACACTGCTTTTAAAGTTCAATTCCGTCGCTCAGTTATGTCCAGCTCTTTGCGACCCCATGAACCACAGCATGCCAGGCCTCCCTGTCCATCACCAACTCCCAGAGTTCACCCAAACCCATGTCCATTGAGTCAGTGATGCCATCCAACCATCTCATCCTCTGTCGTTCCCTTCTCCTCCTGCCCCCATTCCCTCCCAGCATCAGGGTCTTTTCAAATGAGTCAGCTCTTCCCATCAGGTGGCCAAAGTATTGGACTTTCAGCTTCAGCATTCAGCTTTTAAAGTAAAATTAATTAAACTCAACTTTTTTCCATGACTCGTGTTGAAATTTAGAAAATTCTTTTAATTGAATTATTTTAATTTGATGCATTGTTTTTTCTGAGTTTGAAAATACTCCTAATGTAGGTTCTGCTTTATAAAATTCTAGAATGGAAGTTAAAAGGTTACCAAGAACTTTGTGATCCAAGCCCATTCATTTAACCAACACTTACTGAGTACCTTCTATATGCCAGCCTCTGTTTCAGGTACTAGAAGTAGATGGGTAAAAAATGACTTAAGTGACATACACAAGAGGAAACACAAATGGCCACTAAATGCATATAGAAATAATCAAACTAACATTTTTTAAGTACATATTAAAATAAGACCTGTTTTTAAAAATCAGGTTTTTTTTTTTTTTAATCCCACCCCTAAGTTCCAGGGATTGAACCTGAGCCACCTGCAGTAGAAGTTCCAAGTCTTAACCACTAGACGGCCAGGAAAAGTCCAGTTGTTTTTTTTTTTTTTTAATGGTACTAATCAGTTTGCCATCAGAGGGCAGACACACTGAAATCATACTCACAGAAAACTAGTCAATCTAATCACACTAGGACCACAGCCTTGTCTAACTCAATGAAACCAAGCCATGCCTGTGGGTCATGGTGGAGAGGTCTGACAGAATGTGGTCCACTGGAGAAGGGAATGGCAAGCCACTTCAGTATTCTTGCCTTGAGAACCCCATGAACAGTATGAAAAGGCAAAATGATAGGATACCAAAAGAGGAACTCCCCAGGTCATTAGGTGCCCAATATGCTACTGGAGATCAGTGGAGAAATAACTCCAGAAAGAATGAAGGGATGGAGCCAAAACAAAAACAATACCCAGTTGTGGATGTGACTGGTGATAGAAGCAAGATCTGATGCTGTAAAGAGCAGTATTGCATAGGAACCTGGAATGTCAGGTCCACGAATTAAGGCAAATTGGAAGTGGTCAAACAAGAGATGGCAAGAGTGAACGTCGACATTCTAGGAATCAGCAAACTAAAATGGACTGGAATGGGTGAATTTAACTCAGATGACCGTTATATCTACTACTGCGGGCAGGAATCCCTCAGAAGAAATGGAGTAGCCATCATGGTCAACAAAAGAGTCCGAAATGCAGTACTTGGATGCAATCTCAAAAACGACAGAATGATCTCTGTTCGTCTCCAAGGCAAACCATTCAGTATCACAGTTATCCAAGTCTATGCCCCAATCAGTAATGCTGAAGAAATTGAAGTTGAACGGTTTTATGAAGACCTACAAGACCCTTTAGAACTAACACCCAAAAAAGATGTCCTTTTCATTATAGGGGACTGGAATGCAAAAGTAGGAAGTCAAGAAACACCTGGAGTAACAGGCAAATTTGGCCTTTGAATGCGGAATGAAGCAGGGCAAAGACTAATAGAGTTTTGCCAAGAAAATGCACTGGTCATAGCAAACATCCTCTTCCAACAACACAAGAGAAGACTCTACACATGGACATCACCAGATGGTCAACACCGAAATCAGATTGATTATATTCTTTGCAGCCAAAGATGGAGAAGCACTATACAGTCAACAAAAACAAGACCAGGAGCTGACTGTGGCTCAGATCATGAACTCCTTATTACCAAATTCAGACTGAAATTGAAGAAAGTAGGGAAAACCACTAGACCATTCAGGTAGGACCTAAATCAAATCCCTTATGATTATACAGTGGAAGTGAGAAATAGATTTAAGGGCTTAGATCTGATAGACAGAGTGCCTGATGAACTATGGAATGAGGTTTGTGAAATTGTACAGGAGACAGCGATCAAGACCATCCCCATGGAAAAGAAATGCAAAAACCAAAATGGCTGTCTGGGGAGCCCTTACAAATAGCTGTGAAAAGAAGAGAAGAGAAAAGCAGAGGAGAAAAAGAAAGATATAAGCATCTGAATGCAGAGTTCCAAAGAATAGCAAGAAGAGATAAGAAAGCCTTCTTCAGCGAGCAATGCAAAGAAATCGAGGAAAACAACAGAATGGGAAAGACTAGAGATCTCTTCAAGAAAATTAGAGATACCAAGGGAACACTTCATGCAAAGATGGGCTCGAAGGACAGAAATGGTATGGACCTAACAGAAGCAGAAGATATTAAGAAGAGGTGGCAAGAATATACGGAAGAACTGTACAAAAAAGATCTTCACAACCTAGATAATCCTGATAATGTGATCACTAATCTAGAGCCCGACATCTTAGAATGTGAAGTCAAGTGGCCCTTAGAAAGCATCACTATGAACAAAGCTAGTGGAAGTGATGTAATTCCAGTGGAGCTGTTTCAAATCCTGAAAAATGATGCTGTGAAAGTGCTGCATTCAATATGCCAGCAAATTTGGAAAACTCAGCAGTGGCCACAGGGCTGGAAAAGGTCAGTTTTCATTCCAATTCCAAAGGCAATGCCAAAGAATGCTCAAACTACCGCACAATTGCACTCATCTCACATGATAGTAAAGTAATGCTCAAAATTCTCTAAGCCAGGCTTCAGCAATATGTGAACCATGAATTCCTTGATGTTCAAGCTGGTTTTAGAAAAGGCAGAGGAACCAGAGATCAAATTGCCAACATCCGCTGGATCATGGAAACAGCAAAAGAGTTCCAGAAAAAACATCTACTTCTGCTTTATTGACTGCCAAAGCCTTTGACCGTGTGGATCACAATAAACTGTGGAAAATTCTGAAAGAGATGGGAAGACCAGACCACCTAACCAGCCTCTTGAGAAATCTGTATGCAGGTCAGGAAGCAACAGTTAGAACTGGACATGGAACAACAGACTGGTTCCAAAAAGGAAAGGAGTACGTCAAGGCTGTATATTGTCACCCTGCTTATTTAACTTCTGTGCAGAGTACATCATGAGAAACGCTGGGCTAGAAGAAGCTGGAATCAAGATTGCCGGGAGAAATCTCAATAACCTCAGATATGCAGATGACACCACCCTTATGGCAGAAAGTGAAGAGGAGCTAAAAAGCCTCTTGATGAAAGTGAAAGAGGAGAGCGAAAAAGTTGGCTTAAAGCTCAACATTCAGAAAACGAAGATCATGGCATCTGGTCCCATCACTTCATGGGAAATAGATGGGGAAGCAGTAGAAACAGTGTCAGACTTTATTTTTTGGGGGGGCTCCAAAATCACTGCAGATGGTGACTGCAGCCATGAAATTAAAAGACGCTTACTCCTTGGAAGAAAAGTTATGAGCAACCTAGATAGTATATTCAAAAGCAGAGACATTACTTTGCCGACTAAGGTCCATCTAGTCAAGGCTATGGTTTTTCCTGTGGTCATGTATGGATGTGAGAGTTGGACTGTGAAGAAGGCTGAGCGCCGAAGAATTGATGCTTTTGAACTGTGGTGTTGGAGAAGACTCTTGAGAGTCCCTTGGACTGCAGGGAGATCCAACCAGTCCATTTTGAAGGCGATCAGCCCTGGGATTTCTTTGGAAGGAATGATGCTAAAGCTGAAGCTCCAGTACTTTGGCCACCTCATGCAAAGAGTTGACTCATTGGAAAAGACTCTGATGCTGGGAGGGATTGGAGGCAGGAGGAGAAGGGGACAACAGAGGATGAGATGGCTGGATGGTATCACGGACTCGGACGTGAGTCTGAGTGAACTCCGGGAGATGGTGATTGAAAGGGAGGCCTGGCGTGCTGCGATTCATGGGGTCGCAAAGAGTCGGACACGACTGAGCAACTGAACTGAACTGAACTGAATCAGTTTGCCAAGGAGTCAGAGAAAATTTCAAACACTGGTGGGATGCTCAAACACTAAAAATTGTTAAAACTTTTCTGAGAAGCAGTTTAACAGTAAACATCAAAAGCCTTAAAAAATACTCATTCCCTTTGACCTAGTATTTTTACTCATGTGTTAGTCGCTCAGTTGTGGCCAACTGTAGCCCACCTGGCTTATGTCTCCATGGGATTCTCCAGGCAAGAATACTGGAGTGGTTTGCCATTCCCTTCTCCAGGGGATTTTCCCAACCCAGGGATTGAACCCGGGTCTCTTGCCTTGTAGCAGATTGTTTACCACTGAGCCACCAGGGAAGCTGTTTCACTCCTCTGATTTATTCTAAAGAGATAGGGATTCCTAGAGATTTTTATTTATAGTAGCAGAAACTTGAAAATAAGTTAAATGTTCAGTAGGGGGTCATTAAATAAACCATGGGACACACATGGGATAAAATACTGTACAGTTACTTAAAATATTTTAAAGACTATTTAATGAAACAGAGGGGAGATACAGTTTATTAACTGAAAGAAAATTTGCTTATTCAGTATAATTCTGATTTGCTAATATGTGTAATGCTTAGAAAAATACTAGAATGTTAAATCTGTTAACACTTTCCCTGTCTAGATAATAAATTAACAAGGTTCTTATTTTCTCCTTTACCCGTGTCTTTGTCTGCAATAAAATTTATTACTTAAATAGTTTTGACATTATTTTAAAAATTATGGTGATTTAGTCGCTAAGTTGTGACCAACTCTTGCAACCCCATGGACTGTAACCTGACAGGCTCCTCTGTCTATGGGATTCTCCAGGCAAGAATACTGGAGCGGGTTGCCATTTTCTTCTCCAGGGGATCTTCCCAACCCAGGAATCAAACCCAGGTCTCCTGCATTGCAGGCAGCTTCTTTACTGACTGAGCTATGAGGGAAGCCGTCTCTCTCTCATATATGTAAATATATGTGTCTATGTGCATGGGGTCTCAAAGAGTCGGACACGACTGAGTGACTTCAACTTTCACTTTTCACTTTCATGCATTGGGGAAGGAAATGGCAACCCACTCCAGTGTTCTTGCCTGGAGAATCCCAGGGACGAGGGAGCCTGGTGGGCTGCTATCTATGGGGTCGCACAGAGTCAGACACAACTGAAGCATCTTAGCAGTAGCAGCAGCATTTGTATGTTATATATGTATTTATATATATATCATGTATATTTTAATATAATTAAAAATTACAGTGCAGTAAAATTAGCAGGGTGCGTTTCCTGAGGCTGTCACAATCTGCACTGCTCACACAGCAGAGTATGATGAGAAAAGGCCCCATCATGAGATCCAAGAGGCCTGCTCTTAGTCAGTGGTTCTGAGACCTTAGTTGAGTCATTTAGCATTTCTGGGCTATATTGTTCTTATCTGAATGACCTCTGGTCCTTTCCAGTTCTAGTTTCTGTTATTCTGTAGAAGTCTTCCCTGCTGTTACTATGTAGCCCTAAGGAGACTATGCTCCATATTTTGTCCATTGACAACACAGAATTAAAAGGCAGAGTAGTTGCTAGGAACAAATCTGCCTCTTTAACATTTGGCCAGAAACCACAGGCCATAAGGGATGCAGTGGAAAATTCAGCACATGTTTCACAGAATAGAAACAGTACTTCTTTGGTTAGAACGTTATGAGTTCTTAAAAAGAAACTATGCTAGCAGCCTTTTCTCTTTGAGGCATGTTTTCACACAGGAAAATGCCAGTCCTCAGTGATCATCCCAGGATACCAAAATGTAAGAGATCTTCCCATGTTCACCTGCTCATTTTAAATATCTAATAATTCTTAAATTTCAGCAGATGAACTGTTCTATTAAATATGAAGTTTTAACACACTATTAAACTTTAAATTTGCTACTGCTAAGAATATTTAGTCTTTATTCACACATTCTTTCCTGTGAATTTTTTGATGATGCAGTAAAGTTGCAAAGCCTTCTCTTATGTTGGAAATTATCTGAATTGAAGGAATAGACTTTATTGTCCTGGTTCCTAACTATTCTGCTCTGTTGGTAGGATTACATTTAATTGTTTGTCTTCCCTAATTAATGACAGGATAAGTGTAAACTCTTATGGGGGAAAATGCGTTACTTTACAAATGAATGACAAATATACAATAAGAATATTGCTGAATATTTTTAGGAGAGAATTCAGAGCCTGAAGCAGAGCATAGACTTCATGGCAGACTTGCAGAAAAGTCGGAAGCAGAGAGACGGGACAGACACCTCACAGAGTGGGGAGGACAGCGGCTCCTGGCCAAGAGAGAGGGACGATGCTGGAGATGCTGAGGCACAGGGCTTCAAGAGCCCCAATAAGGAAAATAAGAAGTAAAGAATCTTTGGAATATTATGGTTAAGCTGTCTTTTCCACGCCAGTAATGGGAGAAAATACAATTCGGGGGCCTGCCTTGGGTCCATGGTTGGTTGGGTTTTGTCAAAGTCCATTTTGATGATCTCACACCCCTTTTCTCATACAAAGCACAGTTTGTAATTGTCTAAACACAATTCAGAAAGTAGTTCTGAATGTCTATTCTGTAGGGAAGTCGTTTTAAAACCAGTTTATAGACTCGAGGGACTCAGGCGAGTCCCTCCGTCAGTGAGTTTATATTAATAGAGCTGTTCGTTTAAGAAAAAGTTGTATATTCATTACCTCACTGCACAAAGGAGTTGAGCCCGTGCTTAAGCCTAAGCACAGTTAAAGCTGCCTTCTAAACAGATGGGCTGCCACTGAGATGTGTGCATGTTCTCCTCTCAGCGTCAGCTGGTGGGAGCGGTGTGAGCCACGGTCCTGCCAGCCATCAGCTGATGCGGCCTGACTCAGTTGCGTGCATGTGTGTCCCGCTCAGCTGCTGCCTCCCTGCCCTGATGCCCAGCACCTCGCGGTCAGCTCTGGTAGAGGGGTCTAGTTAGCAGGTTGGGACTTCTGCTGTTAGAACACAAAGTGAACTTGTGACAGGTTTTTCTTATATTTCTAAGATTTATACATTGCAATATATGTTTATTTTAAATTTTAAAAGTTGGACTTCAGTGTACCAAATTGTAAAACAAATTGTACACCCCTCTGCTTTTAAGATATATTTGAGGTATGGTTCATTTTTATGAATATACTAAGAAAAATGTGTAAAACAAATAATACTGAACACAGGGAGGGAACTGACCAACTACTTGGCTTGCCTTAGTATTTGTGTGTTATTGGGGCCCCTTACCAGGTCATTAGGGAACAAAGTTTTAATTGGTGTCAGTAGCACAAATTTCTCCACTTTGGTTGTATTCATATTTGGAATTACATTTTAATGTTTTCATCTTCTCCTCTTCTTTTCTTTTTACTTAGTATTAATGTGTGCTTTCAGGAAAGACAAAGATGTGCTTGAAGATAAATTTAAAAGTAATAATGTAGAAAGAGAGCAGGAGCAGATTGACCGCATCGTTAAGGAATCTGGAGGAAAGCTGACCAGGAGGCTTGTTAATAGTCAGGTGACGGAGCTTTTCCTTTCTTTTCATTACCTACTGATTCGGGTTGTCTGAAACTTTCAGTGTTTAAGTTGCTTGTGTACTTTTAATGCATATCTGCCATAGAGCTCTTCAGGACAGCACTCACAGAAGAAAAAGTAGTAATATACTTGTTTTTAAAGTACATAATTCATATTATCCTCTGTTACTGGCTAGAAAGGTTTGGGTTTTTTTTAAAGGACATTAATGTGTTCAAACGGAGAAGGCGATGGCACCCCACTCCAGTACTCTTGCCTGGAAAATCCCACGGATGGAGGAGCCTGGTAGGCTGCAGTCCATGGGGTTGCGAAGAGTCGGACACGACTGAGCGACTTCCCTTTCACTTTTCACTTTCATGCATTGGAGAAGGAAATGGCAACCCACTCCAGTGTTCTTGCCTGGAGAATCCCAGAGACGGGGGAGCCTGGTGGGCTGCCATCTATGGGGTCACACAGAGTCAGACACGACTGAAGTGACTTAGCAGAGCAATGTGTTAAAATGTTGGAAAATGAACCACATACTTTTAAGATTAAAAGAAAACATACACGGTCTTTTGAAGTCATGTTGTTTAGCACCTCTGTTCTAAAACCAAATGAATTAATCCATGGCTTTAGGTAAGTCACTTCCCTTCCCTGGTTTTCAGTATACATTTTTAGAATAGTTTAAACAGAACTTGGTGGCCTTAAGCACCCACACAGCTCTTTTAAAATTCTGAGATTTTCTAACCTTTATTTCTTTAACCCATCAGCACCTGTATATATATGTGAAAGTTGATATGAGTATGATAATAGCCACCTGTAATATTAGTTTGATTAAACTAACGTGAGGTTTTCTGGTGAGCAACATACATATGTATCATATATAAAACTGTTTATGCCATTTGAATACTTTGGGTCTTTGCAGTGTGAATTTTTTTTTTTTTAATGTGTACTCATTTTTTTTTAATTTATTTTTTATTTTACTTTACAATTCTGTATTGGTTTTGAAAAATATGGAACGCTTCACGAATTTGTGTGTCATCCTTGCGCAGGGGCCATGCTAATCTTCTCTGTATCGTTCCAATTGCAGTGTGAATTTGAAAGGAGAAAACCAGATGGAACAACAACATTGGGACTTCTCCATCCTGTGGATCCTGTTGTAGGAGGTAGGTTCACAGAATTAGACTGCGCATGAACTTGGTGCTAATGTGGCAAAGAGCAGTCACCTGGTGACCATTTTAGAGGAGCAAGTCTGAATATTGATAAACCCAACTATCATCATCTGTAAAGAATTTGGCTAGGTATCCTGTACTTCATACTAACAGCCAGACTAACTTTATTTCATCCCAAAATAAGTACTACAAAGTCAATTTTTCTTTAAAGTATAAAGTGCCTAGGACGTCCCTGGCAGTCCAGTGGTTAAGCCTTTGCTTTCTAATGCAGGTGCGGGTTCAGTCCCTGGTCGGGGAGCTAAGATCACACATGCCTTGCAGCCAGAAAGCCAAAACGTAAAACAGAAGCAGTGTTGTACAAATTCAATAAAGACTTTTTAAAATGTGGTCCACATGAAAAAAGACTTAAATATATCTAAATAGCTGGACTATCATACGCACCGTTAACAAACCCAAAATATTAGGCAGTCATTTCTAGCCCTGGTTTAAGAGACTGGCACTTTTTGAGATACCTCAAAAAGACTCAGGCAATATCTCAAAACCTTCAGACTATGGCATAATAAAATTTAACAGACTTTTTAACTTTAGAGAATAAAATTAATATATATGCCGTGTAGTAGTACCTTAATGGTAGTAGAATAATATGTAGTAGATGAATTATATCTTTCACTGTGGTTGATAGATAATAAAGGTTAGGAATCACTGTTTTAGAACATCAGTCATACTTTTATTTTTTCAAATGATATTTTAATGGAAATAGAGTAGGGAATATTTTGAAATTTGATGTAAGAATGGGAAATATGTATCATTTATCTTAGAGGGAATCATGTTGTGATAAGCATGAGAATGTTTATTCTGTAAATAACTTTTCCTACTACCATTAGGAGGGAGATAATTGGGGATACAGAAATGAATAATGACAACATTCCAGGAAATAGTTTCCAATATTTATTGTTTGCATTGAGGAAGGCACTGTCTTAGGAGCTGGAGGTAGAGCTAGGTGTAAAAGGGAATGAAACAGGAACAGACAAGTCCTTTCCTCTTACATTCTATGGGGTGGGGAAAGAATAACACAGAATCAAGAGATGGCAGCCTGTCCACCATGAATCAGTGCAGCAGGGGAACAGAGCAGCAGAGTAGTAACAGTGTCTGGAGGTCAAAGACAGCTTCCTTAAGAGATGTTTAGGTTGATCCCAAAGTGGTGAGTAAGGGATTGGGGAATAACAAGTTAAAAAAAAAACAAACCTTGAAGCAGAGAAGAGCTTGATGCCAGCCTGTCAGTGTTTCCTTTTAGCATTGCAGTACCCTCTTGAAATGCTGAAGCAGGAGAACATTAATAGGCTCCTTGACTTAGAAGAAAAGGAACTGGTGCTATGATTTCAAGACAAAACTCTTTTACTTTTTTATTTATTTATCCTGTGAGGCCCTGCAGCCATTCCAGCTTGATGCAGAGGTACAGGCCATAGACCGGGCCTTGCTGCTCAGGCCGGAGCAGCTGCCTCCGCCGTGGCTGTGGCCATGCAGCACCACTGCCCACACCCCACCCCTGCCGCCGCCACTACCTACAGCTTGCTCTTTTCGCTCTGGCCCCATTTTTTACTTTTATATGAACTTTTCATAGTAGAATTATTTAGAGTCTTGGGTCATAGAAAATGCCACAGGATTGAGAACATTGCTCTTTCTGATGTATCAGTGATGAAAATTTGGTGGTAAGAGATGCAGCTAAGTTGATTTAGGTGAAAGCTTTCTAAAAGGCACAAAGATCTGCCCCTTTCTTTGTACCTGGGGTTCTGGACTCTGCTCTTGGTCTGGTTTACTGGGTTTCCAGCTCCTGTAGACATTTTCAGATGCGGCCCACACTGACTTGATCCTCACACTCAGCAGCTGCTCCCCCAGGAGGCCAGCTTACTGGTTTAAGGTGGAAGATGCCCTGCTCGCGTCTCAGCTTCATCCTCCTGGTTGGAGGTGCTAGTACCAGTTAAGACACCACATACTTAGCAAGGAAGGAGGATTTTGTTCAGAGGTTTGGAGTTTCTCACAAGTGCTTCTACTTTGTCACACTGATCACATGTGGAAGTAGGCTCTATTCCAGGGTGGTCTTGTTACAGAAACCAGAGCTCTTCAGAAGAAAACAATCTTTTCTGTTGGATTTTGTTAGAGACCACATTCTTTCCTGACGCCATCTCTCTCTGTTCTTATGCTTATATCACAGATTTCCAACATCATCACAGGGGTTCACGCCTGGTTTACAGGCTTTTCGTCTTTAAAGGCTGTTCGTCCCTGCAGTACATGTCTGCCTCTTGTAGAGATTAATTTATCCTGAATGTATTACGAATGCTTGTCTTTAATCAGGGATTTCCCCTTCTTTTACTTGACCTTTTCTACTGGTTTACTTCCTTCATCTTAACATTGAAAGGTCCAACTTTTAAATGTTTTTTAAAGTGAAGTGCCACATGATTATAAAGAATTCCAGGATGCTGCAGAGTATGATGGAAAGGACCAGATTTGGATCCTAGCTACATTCCTGCCTTTCTCAGCTCAGCTTTTTTTGTTAAAAATGGGTGGAAAAAAAAAAGACGGATATAGTAAGGGCTGCCCAGAGTCAGGTGGGCGCCGTGAAGCCGTGTGTCCGCAGACAGTCTGCAGCGCCACGGGGCCACTGCCACATGAGCCGTCTCCACCGTGCTCGCGCTTGCGTTTTAGAGCCAGGCTATTGTCCCGTGAGACTGGGGATGACAACTGGAAGACTTCAGTCTGGAGTGAATACTTTGCAGGGATTCAAAGAAGATAAAAGGAACAAAGTAACTCCAGGTAAGGCTCCCATGTGGTAGTAAAGTTTTTTCTCTTCTCATTTTCAAGGAGTGAGGAAAAGAAGCATAATTACCCTTACTTTAACTCTATTTGTAGTATTTTTGCAACATTAATTAGATATTTTAAAGAAGAAACTGAAAAATCAGTATTAATATTCAGAATGAGTTTTCTTTCTTGTTTTTCCCCTCCCCATTGTCAGAAAAGATTCACTTGAGTTGTGACTTATAAGTATATATTTTGGAGAAAATAATTTACCTTGGATTTGTTTGCCAGTCAGTGAAGTAGCAAAGTTAGAAGGGAATAATCTTTAATAATTAGAAAAATAGATAGACATACAAGTTAAAGAATGGTATTGTGGTTCTGTGTGTGTTTTCATCAACAGTGTTATACTTGAGTTATGGACCCTACAGTTCTTATGCACCACATTATGACTCCACGTTTGCAAATATCAGCAAGGACGATTCTGATTTAATCTATTCAACCTATGGGGAGGACCCTGATCTCCCCAGTGATTTCAGGTGAGTCATCACTTCATTGGTACTCTGAGAGCTGCATTGTCCTAAAACACTGATACACATAAGGGGTCTATTGATAGACCTACAGAGTTATTCAAATGGTAGGAAATGTGTTCAGTAATCTTTTTAATTGACAATTAAACGGACCCTTAGTTATCATCATTCTTTAGTGGAAAGTAAGTATTTTAAAGAAAGCATTGTCTCCCTAATATTTTCTGGTGTTGGCATCTGCAGTATTTTAATTCTTACAAAAATATGTTTTTGAAGATGTCTTGTACTTCTGCTTACTAAAATTCAGGAGCTTGTCGCTTGTTGCTTCAGAATGTTGGTGTGCCAGCTGCTTCATTGTAACATGTTTGTGCATCTGTGAGTTGTTCCAGATTTGATCGCTGTGGGGGATCAAATCAAAGTCAAAGCCACCACACATTTCCCCAAGATAGGAGGTAGGACCTGGTTTGATCCAAAGCCGACCCCCATCCAAGCCTGTTTGACCCATCAGGTCCCAGTAGACTCTGGCAGTTCCACTCCACCAGCCCTTATCACATGTTTCTGTGAGAAGGTAACTTTGTGTTCTTGTTTAGGATGCTGGGTACTTTGCATGCCATCAGCATAACGAGATAACCATCCTGACTTACTGGCATTCTGGCTTGGGTTATTCCTTCTTGGCAGTGGAATTTTGTAAACTTTCATTATGTGTAAGACTTTAACCCAGTAGATTAACCAGCCTCCTGGTTTTCTGAAAAAGAGGGAATTGTTCACTTTTATATATGTATGGTGGTAGTGGTGGCAGTGTTTTTACAAGTTAGTGACTGTGGTTTCAGATCAAGCCACTTGTATCCTTTAAACCTCTTCTCACCAGCTTGAATAAATCCTTTCTCAATTATTCATTCATCCATGCATTCCACATGAAGGTATTGCTGGTGCTGTATTTTCCAGGCATCAGCCTAAGTAGGGTTTCTTGACTCACTGAAGTGGGGTGTGAGAGAACAGTCATGGAGAATTACAGGGTTTTAGATGAAGCCTAGAAGATGACATTGCTGTTACAAAGAGGGAAGATTTTAGAAGGACTACTTCAGGAGGAAGATCCAGCAATTCAATTTTGGACATTATGAGGCTATTTGACCTCCAGATGGAGCTTCCAAAGAGTGTGGTCCAACCTGGAGGTGTAACTTTGAGAGTGTTTTAGTACGTATGAGAGCCCTAAGGCAAATACCATCAGGACGGGGCAGCCTGGTGGGCTGCCGTCTATGGGGTCACACAGAGTCGGACACAACTGAAGCGACTTAGCTTAGGGAAGGAGTGAAAAGAGAGAAGCAAAGAATTCCACTGACTGAGCCCTCATCCCCACCATCACTGAGATCTTATTTTTCTTTGAACTTTCCCCCAGAAGAATTTCCTTTTCATGGTGTTCTTGATATTGCTTAATTCTCTCATGATGATAAATCTATCACTGGTAAATATGTAAGTATAGTTGTGTTCTGTCTTGATGGAAAGTTTCACATCATGGGCACAAGTAAAAGGCATCTAATTAAACAGTTGGCTGTGATAGGAAGAAAACACCAGTGGAGATCATTTATATGAAAGTGACTCTCCCAACACTCTTTTTCAGCATCCATGAGTTTTTGGCCACATGCCAAGATTATCCATATGTTATGGCAGATAGCTTACTGGATGTTTTAACAAAAGGAGGACATTCTAGAACCCTGCAGGAGTCAGAGACGGTAAGAATGCTGCTAAAGAAACAGGATGGTTTATCATTGGTTCTCCAGTGTTAGTCATCAGTGTTAT
Source organism: Oryx dammah (assembly GCF_014754425.2). Taxonomy (NCBI): domain Eukaryota; kingdom Metazoa; phylum Chordata; class Mammalia; order Artiodactyla; family Bovidae; genus Oryx; species Oryx dammah. Next base: position 45,893,305 of record NW_024070197.1, read on the forward strand.
GAAACCATGGGATTAACCAGTGTGGCAGCTGAACTCCATTCCACTGAAAAGACAGCCCAGCCCGGGTGGAGCCCATGGGTGGAGGACAATGAACGGAAACTAGTAACTCCCCTACCAGGATCTGTGAGGGCCAGATGCTTGTCATTCTCTCCTCATCTTGGAAATGTAGAAATCAAAAATGGGGGTTATAACCCAGAAGTCAGCTCGTGTTACGTACCTGATCAAAAAAAAGGCAGTCTGGCTCACTGGCTTGACACTGAGTTGACTAAAATGACAGGGGATGTCCTTTTCCTTATGTAGTAATAATACAGTGGTGGAGCCTCAAGTAAAAAAGTAAAAAGCTTTCTCATTGCTGTCTTTTGTTAACACTTGTAAATTAGCTCCAGTTCAGTTGGACATAGTTCATAATCCAGGATAATTCAGAGACTTGACTCAAAGATGAGAACCAGAAAATATTTGTTCAGTGGAGAGGAGAGCTGATCTCCAGAATGTCCGTGTCATCATAGTTAGAGGAGCCCTGTATCTTCTGGGGGTTATGACTCTTCCTGGTGGCTGTGCCTGCAGCCGCAGTGCGCTCTGCCTTCACTGTGCCTGTGCCTGCTGGTCCTGGGGTGCCTGTCAGCACAGCTGAGTCAGTGCCTGAAGTTCAGTGAGAACTGCCGTACGGTCTTGTATCTTAGCACAAAACTGCTTTCTTTACATCACCTAAAAAGCATTCAGCTTTACATCAGTTCAGAACTATTTTTACTGTATACTTCCCATCAGTTAATCTGAATTAATTAAAGGTCTTGAACTAAAATTGCTTATCTTTCATTTGGTTGATACAGCAATATATTTCAAATTTAAAATGTCTCTGCTCTTTGATCCAGCAGTTCCTCTTCTCAGGATTTATACTAGAAAATAAGACAGAAGTTATATGTAAGGAATACAGTTTTTATAATTTTTCAAAACTAGAAATCAGTTAAGTAAATCACAGTATAATCTTTCAAGAGAAGATAACAGATCATCATTGATTTTTGCACATGATACATGTGTTGTTTATATACTCATTATCTCTGAAGACTAGGGTTATGGAAGTTTTCACCTTCTCTGTAGCATTTGAATATTTTATACACATCTGCTGCTGTTTGAGAATGTTGCCTCTTCATGTAGAATACACTAGGAGTTCTCCTGTCTTCTGTTTGTCAGAGATTTTAGCCACCTGATGTTTTCTTTAATAAAGTGTTTTTCTTTATCTTTATAGTCATCTCCTGAAGATGAAGGCCAGATTAGGATACTTGACACAGCAAAAGAAATGGAGGTGATTATATTTCATTTCTTTATAATAAATATTTAAATGCCAAATAAGCTAAAAGGCCTAATTGATAAAGCTTTTATTTTTAAAAAACAAAATATTTATTATCTCCTGAAATCAAAGAACTTTTTTTGCCTGTGGAGAAGGTTGCAGCAGTGAGTACGGTAAACGAGCGTGTAAACAAGGGAGCCAAAGCCTGTTACTGTACAGTATAAGAGTACATGTGGGAACACAAGCTGGAGGAGCCAGCTGCTTTGGACAGTTGGTCAGACCCTCACGGAGAGGCTTCCAGATGAACTGGGTCTAGAAAGGTGAACAAGGTTCTCTCGGCGCAGGGACAGGTGTATGAAGTGGGTAGACCTCCATGTGTAATGACATAATCTGAGCAGGCAGGGCGAAAGAGCACCCAGCAAGTGAGTGACCACAGGCTACCAGGAGAGTGGAGGATCAGATGACAAGCGTATGCAGTGCTAAGAAGCTGAGATTTTTCTCCTCAGAGACTGCTATGATTCGATGCAGAGGAGAAGGGGGTGCTGGAGGGAGCGGACCAGTGAAAAGCTATGGGACTTAAGCTAGTTGTTTTTCGCTTAGATAACAATGTAATGGAAGAGAATGCAGATGTACAATAAAGAAAAATACAGTAGAACTAAAATTGATAGGGCCTGATGCACAAGGTAGATAATAGCATTGTTAGCTTACGTCACATGTACAGGAAAAGGAGCAACCTTCATCAGGGAAAGAAAAACCTGGTTTCAGGGCTGGTGAGTGTGGTTTGGGACATCACTTGGAGGTGTGTTGATCTAGAGGTCATTAGTGTCAGGGCAGAATTATTGTAGGTATTAAATGAATGAGATTGTCCAGGCAGAACACATAAGGAAAGGGCCAAAAAACCTTGGAAAGACCAATGGTTAAGATAGGAAGAGCATGGCAGAGTCATGCAGGAGAGTCCAGCAGTGTCAGATGCCACACGAAGCCCTCTGGGTCATGTCATTTGTAACCTGAATCAGAGTAATTTCAGTAGAATGGTGGGGACAACAGAAAGATGCCGTGAGTTACATGACTTAGAGAGTTGTAAGCCTTTTGACAGGAACGAAAACTTGAAGATGGGAGATCAAGTAAAGATAGATGCAAATGTACATGGTACTTAAAAAGCCATGTCATCTTCCAAGAAAGATTAGCCAGGCAAAGTCATGTACGTGGTGAACAGGTAAGAATGAAGGAAAGCTGGAGAATGGGAAGGAAAGCTGGGTGAGAAGTGGTTTGAGTTGAGTTGTGAGGGCCCAGCTGAGGTGGCAGACCCAAGTATGTACTGATAGAGTTTTCTCCACCACACTTAGCCCACATGTCTGAGCTCAGAGTGCAATACCAGAGTATAAATGGAACCATTAACTTTGGGTTACTCATTGTCACAGTTGATCATTTCCTAAAAACCATTGTTGGGGTTATGGAAATTCTGAGTCTTGAGATTCCAAAAATAAAACTACCCATTTTAGGATTTTGTTTCTTCTATGCAGTACTAACAGCCTGACTTTGAGGCCCACAGGAGAACCCAGGAAGTATCTCACGTTCAAGTTCTACCATAAGGGAGTGCCAGTGTTTAGACTAAAACATTGCCTGTGAGCCTCAGAAACTGCAGCACCACCACAGTCACCAAAAGGGCTGTGACAAGGCTTTTATCCTTAGAGTGTCGATGAAGCAAGTAACACAGTGTTTAAAACACACCATTCCATTACCAAGAAGTGTGAACTTAGGGACACGTCCGCCAGGATTTAGGAATGGCATTTTAAAGGTTTTTAATGGCATCAGAATTATCACTCTAAATAAGTGAAATAACTTGGCTTATAAACACAAGCCATCTTACTGACTTCTCATTCTAGCACTGTCAGGGCTTAGCAGGCTCAGATAATTTTTTTTAAGCAGGTTACAGAAGTTGAACTAACAGGGCCTTTGGACTCCAGTCATCAAGACAAGTTTACGGCGCTGAAAGCAGTCACAAACTTTGGAGCTCCGGTTGAAGTGTTTGACTCCGAAGGTGAGTGTCTCCAGGGGACTTGAGGGAAACACTTCCTGACACAGGCAGGCAAGATGCCATGTCAGAGGAGCACAGGTTAGCATAGCCATTCACTATGGGAACATGGTGACTGGCCAAGCTCAGTGAATAGTGAAGCATGTCTGTGGTGTTGATTTCATTTAGGGGGGATTCCTCCTTTGAGGAGAGACGACTAACCAATAAATGGCAAAACCCCAGAGCATAGTATTCAGTTTATTGCACAGGATCAGATACAAGATATCCATGATGTCCTTAATAAGTTATTTTTCTCACAGAAGCTGAAGTGTTCCAGAGGAAACTTGATGAAACCACCAAACTGCTCAGAGAGCTCCAGGAAGCCCAGAATGAGCGTCTGAGCACCAGACCCCCTCCCAACATGATCTGTCTCTTGGGTCCGTCATACAGAGAAATGCATCTCGGTATGTGGTACCTCTTAGAATCTGAGCCCCAGGAATGGAACCAGGCTCTCCTGCATTGCAGGCAGGTTCTTTACCATCTAAGCTACCAGGGAAGCCCCTGGTTAGAGAAGCAAGCCGCTTAAAGGGAGCATTGCTTGAGTAGTGATGCCACTATAAAGTCTTAACACTGAAGGGGAACACCATGGACAGTTCATTTTCTGTATTCAGGTTTATTGAGCTTTTTTTTTTTTCAGTTATCTAAAGGAATCACATTTCAGTACCTTGAACTCTCTTTCTGTTGCTGTTTTTTTCTCCTAGCTGAACAAGTGACCAATAACCTTAAAGAACTCGCACAGCAAGTAACTCCAGGTGATATTGTAAGCACATATGGAGTCCGAAAAGCCATGGGGATTTCCGTCCCCTCCCCGGTCATTGGAAACCACCTTGTGGACTTAACAGCAGGTGCGTGCCCTGTGTCTCCGGAGAATGGAGAGCTAGGGAACATCAGTCCTCTCCCTCCAGCAACATCTGCAAGGTGTTGTCTCTGATGCTAACGTGTGAACTAGTCGAGTTTTCTTTCCATCTTGTCTAAGGAATAAAGACCTCACACATATGCGGGAAAATAAAACTATAGTGATACACCTGCCTAGTCTTGAACCTTGAACATAGTGAAGAAGGGCTGTCAACAGTTACTCTGTTATACTGTCACATCCCCTTTTTAATTAAAAGGAAAAAAGGTGCTAAATAAAGGGTGTGTTTTTTTTTTTTCTTTCAGATTTTGAAGAACCTAAAAAGACTGATGTTACTGAGTGTGAACCTGATGGGATTTGAATCTATCTGGTATTTGATTATATATTATGTATATATTTTTTTCATTAACTTGGAAATGCTTTTCAGAAGATATTAAATATTTGTAAATTGTGTTTTTAATTAAACTTTGGAACAGTTGATTTTAATGTTCCAGAGGTTGAACTTCTATTAGGTAATAAAGCTGAACCTGGACTATGAGCTGTATTGTACATATCACCTGAGTTACCCCTTCACCTTTTCCTGAGGCTGAAGTGTTAGAGAAGAGCTTGGAGAATAAAACAGCCTTTTTCCTGACCATCCATTAAAAAAGTTGCCCAAATCATTGAAATCCCTCGTTTTCCCATATTTGCCTTTCTTCTCATTAATTATAACCAAATGGTTCCTGACTTAGCAGATTTCACTTCGAGGATTTATTCAAAAAGTGGCCTTGTGAGGAAGGAATGATTCGGACCTATTGGAATACTGAGCAGAAAGTGGATGGGAGTGGACCTAGGCAAAGTTCTTGCAGAGGCGTGATAGTGCTGCTTCCATGTTTCACAGGCAGGACCATGACTGAGAAACCCTTCTTTAAAACTACCATCCAGTGAGATTCACATTGTTATACCATGAAAACAAATTCAACTTCAGAATTTACTAGCATGTCCCCCATATATGTGTTGAGGACGATGTCCTTATGTGGAAGCAGCAGGGCTTCCCACCACGAAAGCAAAACAAAATAAAAACATGTTAGGAGTTTCATAGCACTAACTTGTCTGGTGTTCCTTTTTGGTTTATTTTTGCCATTTGTAGAGGGGTTTTCCCAGTATAATAAAAGGACAAGCCAAACAGGATACAAACTAAATTGTCCATGAATATGTAAGGAAATCACCAAGCTTAAAGGAAAGTTGATGTTTCTATTTACTGTTTTTCAACAGGTCACCTATGATTCTGCCATGCCCCCTAAACTGATACTCATCTACTTTTATCTGAAAGGCGAAGGTTAAGTTCCTGAGCAGTTTAATTATTTAAGTAGGAAATGATACGTGGTCCTTCCTCTTCTATGACCGGGCACTAGACTGTGACCTAATTCAGGGAACAAATTAGGTTTAAGACCCTACTCAGACTGTATGGAGTCCTTCTGTAAAACACCCAGGCTGTGGAAGCTATTTTATTATTTTCTTGACTTTGAAAACTAACACTTAACAAGCAGGGTGAAGGAAAATTGAATCTCTCAAGAGAGTTAAGATGACCTAATCTTTCAAAAACGTTCTTGAAAGCATATGCCAGAAGAATTAGAGAATCCATTCAAATATGTATTTATCAATATTTATCAAGTCTTTTTAGAGTTTGTCTCTCAAATATAATTCAGGTAGCAACCAGCTCTTAAAACTTTCAATCTATTTAGCTAACTAGTTCCCAAAGACCAAGAAAACATTTAAATTCAGAATACTCCAGGACAGGTTTTCCAGATTGCTGCTTTAATCTATGAAAAGCTAAACAAAAGAGAAGCACTGGTACTTTATAAAAATGAAATATAACATTTTGAAACAAATGTTACAGATCTATAAATATTTAGTATGTCGAATAACCCCTAGTTGTTTCATGTACTTTATCAAAGCATATTTTTATACATATACACAATGTATACAGTGGTTAATGATCTTTTCTGTTTAGGAAATTTTCTTAAGGAAACCAGAAAACTTCACTAGCATCAGTGAGGCCACCTTAGTAGATATGAAGCATGTCCCTGACCCATAGAGAAGGTCAGTGTTAGGAAAAATACTTGTCTTGTCATAAAGCAAAATGACACCTGTGAACAAATGACTTGGTAATTGGAAAATGAATTTATAACAAGTAACTAAGTGATTTTTATGGTCAGTTATACACTATGATCTGAATGTCAGAAATTCAAAACTTAATATTATTCTTATCTGAGCACAGTGAAAAAAAATACATAAATGGTAACCAATTATTTCTTAAACTCCCAATTGGGATTTCTGTGCTGGAGGCAAACAGTAATTTGTATGTTGCAAGAGTAGAAGCGTGTCCACCTCAGAGGGGCCCAGCATACTGCTGCGTGTCTACACTGGATCAGTGACAGAGCCTTCGGGATTTCCCAGGAAAGCCCAGTCACTCCTGATTTTAAGGGTAGAGATCTCAGTGTAGTCCTTAGATGAAGAATTGGTGTGTGAAAAAGGCAATCTAAGTAAGGTTTATTTCCCTTACCAGCGTTTTCACCATGAAATTCCTTTAGGACAACAAGTTCTTGTGATTTATTCCTACCTGTTCCAGTGATGCATCAGAGCTGCCACTAGCCCACCCAACCCCAGGACTCAGCACTGGCCAACAGCAGGTTCGGCTCCAGTCCCCTCCCTGCCGTGGCTCGGGTGCCGGCTCACTCCACCGCCCCCATCCCAGGCAAACTCGGCTGCTTAGTCACCTGTCTGCAAGGTCGTGTCATCTTTTAAAGCCTCACGTATGCAAGACTTTCTGTATAATTTCAGGGGAGTTCATGGATGACTTGTGGCTAGAATTCCTGCTATACAGTCAAGTTCAGCTGTATTAGAAACCCTGGAGATACTCCGGTTATGACGCAATGAAGGCAGTTTGGAAAAGGGAATGGGCAGTTTGGTCTTTCCTCATGTTAAAACACGGATTGACTCCTTTCGATTCTTTGGAGCTGAAGTGCTATAAGACACCACAGCTCAAAAACCTGGCTTTTTCACTTGCCTGGATTCAGTCAGCTCAGAACATCCAAGCACTTGTTTGTGAGAGGCCTGGCTTCCAGGATCCGGGAACCTCTGCACATGCTGATGCTGAGCAGGTCCTCTTCAGAGCTAGCTGTGAGGACTGAAGAGGAGAACTGCAGCCTGTCAGCTTCTCACACAGAGGCCACTCCTTTCCAGTATAAAGCTAAGACAGACTGCAAGGTGGCCAGGGGCGCTCGGAAATGCACGAGGAGTCGAGGAAGGGCTGAGAGCTTACCCTTTCTTTTCTAAGGCTTTTCACTTACTAAACCTAATCTCAATTCTGGCTTCAAAGTTGTCTGATTCAAGCCAAGGCTCTGCCACTCGCTGCCTTCCTCTGGTGAGCCACGCTCCTCAGAGCTCCATCCCACGGCTGAGGTGACCCTGTGAGCTCACACAGGACAGTGGTCCCACTTGCGTGTCCATGGTTACCAAGGAAGAGGCTACACGGCGGGAAGAGAATTTATCCAGCGTCTCAGAAGCCATTTAGAGGGTGACACCTCAATAATGTATCCATTTTTAAACAGACAAATGCCAAAGAGGATAAGAAGTAAGAAGTGTCCACTGTGGGGCTTTCTCCCTATTTGAACCCATTTGTAGATGTAAAACAATCTTTCAACTCCATTTACCAGAATGCCTATATGAGAAGTGTGCGCTCTTTAGCTGGTGTGCTGGGGAGAAAGGAGTTCCCACCATCCTGGACGAGAAAAGACACGTTCCACACGTGCAGCTCACAGGCCGTGGGGGGCGGGGCAGGCAGGGTCTCCAGGTCAGGCTCCAAGGTCTCCTCCACAGCACCTTGGGGATGAGTGCATGGCCCACAGATGAGCTGTTCCCTGCTGGGCTGGAGGCCGCCCTGCAGACTCGGACAGCACAGAGGTGCTGGCTGCCTGTGTGTGAGGCCAGGTGATTGCCCCAAGCTGACACGTCCCCTACTGCAAGTCCAAGGAGGCCATGCACACACAGCCACCTGCTCAGGTGGTGATGACCAATCCCTTGGACTGCCTTTGTGCCTGGTGTGGGGCTGGGCCTTCCGCCTGGCTTGCTTCAGAGAAGGAAATGGGTTTCCAGCATGTCTGGGACCTACCAAAAGCCCTCAGTTCAGCCCCAGGCCTTGGAACTTGGTGATATCCGTACAGACAAAGTAAGTCCTCAGTTCACCTTTGCCTTTGACATTAATCAGCCCGCGGCACTCACAGGAATACCCTAGTCCCTGGAGGATGGTACATGTCTCTTCAGTAACCTGAAAAGGAAAGAAGCATAAGTCCTCAGAAGAGAAAAACCTGCTGTGACAGGGACGAAGAGAAATTGGCCGACAGGGTCTGGTTTCCCCCCAGAATTTGGTGGCTAGAATCCCCTGGCAGACTTGACAGCCCAGGCTCCCTCACCTCCACTGGGCACAGGTTTCCCCAGGTAAGCTTTTACCTGGATTTTTCCAAGTTCTCCAGTGCTCTCCATTCTACTGGCAACATTGACCGTGTTTCCCCAGATGTCGTACTGAGGTTTTCGTGCCCCAATCACTCCAGCAATCACAGGCCCATGGTTTATGCCTAAAGATATTTGCAGTTGGCAGATCATAAAGATATTTGCAGTTGGCAAATATAGCCTCCAGCTATAGGGCTACAGAATCCACCCAGCTACCACAGAAAGGATTGGCAAAACCATGAAAATGAAGGTAGGGACCGTGCTTCCTGCACCTGGGACAGGAGATGGCACTTGAGATGTGAGGGGAGGGCTCCCTGGGCAGTTCCTTTTCAGACTTGACTGGATGTGGAGCCTGAGTCCAGTGTTAACACTTTGTTTATCTGCTGTGTGTGTGTTAGTCACTCAGTCGCATCTGACTCTTTGTGACCCCATGGACTGTAGCCCTCCAAGCTCCTCTGTCCATGGGATTCTCCAGGCAAGAATACTGGAGTGGGTTGCCATTGTCTTCTCTAAGGGATTTTCCCGACCCAGGGATCAAACCTGGGTCTCCTGCATTGCAGGCAGATGCTTTACTGTATCTGTATCTGCTAATCACCTCTTAAACAGCGAATGGGTTTTGGGGACCGACCGTATTAGCTGTCGGTGACTACTTAGGTTAATAATTTTGATTTGTTTTCAGGATATTTAAGGTCACCTGTTTACAACTGGGGATTCTCCATGGTAATATATATTCCTGGTTACTTAAAACCTTCAAAGAAAAGTAGTATGCAAGGAAAGAATAATTTCCCAATCACTTGGTTATAAGATCAGAGAGGGATTTCTAAAGTTTTTCGAAACAGATGGCAACATACACCCAACTGAGAGTGGGGTTGCCAGGAGGCAGGGATGGCAACATACACCCCACTGATAGTGGGGTTGCCAGGAGGCAAGGATGGCAACATACACCCACTGAGAGTGGGGCTGCCAGGAGGCAGGAATGGCAACATACACCCACTGAGAGTGGGGTTGCCAGGAGGCAGGAATGGCAACATACACCCCACTGAGAGTGGGGCTGCCAGGAGGCAGGGATGGCAACATACACCCCACTGAGAGTGGGGCTGCCAGGGCTGCACAGTCCTGCCCTGAGCCACAACCCACCCCACCTTCCCGGGGCCTCACCAACTCGGAGGCGAAAGGAGTTGAAGGAGTGCCGATTGATGCCGTCCAGCTTGCTCATCAGGGCGGTGCTGAACTCCACCATGATGCCAATATGGGCGTGCTGCCGCTCCAGGTCCTGTGGGACAGAGTGCTGTACTTGGGGCCATGGGCAGTGTTGCCCCGTCTCCCTGCCTCCAGAGGACCCTGACCCGGGGAGCACCATGTGCCACCCAGGGCGTGAAAGCCATGGGGGGCCACTGCTGGGCAGAGCTGTACCTACCAAGCCTCCTCCACAGGGCGTCCAGGACCCAAGCACCCCCTTAGACTCCCCTCCTGGCGAGGGGCCCCCTGTCCCGACCCCTCCAGCAAATCGTCCCTCAGGCTGAGGCATGAGCTCCTTTGCCGCTCCCTCAAAGGAGGGAGTGTGGAGAGGCGCCCCTTCAAGCACAGTGTTGGCCTGGGGCTGTGCCCACTCTCCCCTCCTCTGGGGCTGTGGTGCGAGGCCAGCAGGTGGGCTGAGTACCTGATTCTCAGGCCCTGAGGGGATGCTGAGCCCCGCAGCGGCCATGTACGTGCTGCCGATGGTCTTGATCTTCTCCACACCACTGAACTTCGGCTTTAACAGCAGCTGCAGGACAAAGGGAAGCAAGACCGTACAAGAGGGCTGCAGCCTGGGCCTGTCCCCGGTCCTGAGAAGGGGGTAGGGTCCTCTCCCACCACCACTTCTGAATGCAAACATTTCTCCCGCTGGGCCTTTGCCCTCTGAGTTCACACCTCCGTACAGGTGGAGACAGCCTCTAGGTTCTCTCCCTGTTCCTTTGTTCCCTGACATTCCTTGTCTTTTTCATTCTCATCTGGTCTCATTCCCGTGTGCTTAGTAGCTCAGTCGTGTCCGACTCTCTGCGGCCCCACAGACTGTAGCCCACCAGGCTCCTCTGTCCCTGGGGATTCTCCAGGCAAGAATAATGGGAGTGGGTTGCCATGTCCTCCAGGGGATCTTCCCAACCCAGGGATCGAACCCAGGTCTCCCACATTGCAGGCAGATTCTTTACTGTCTAAGCCACCAGGGAAGCCCAGTCTAATTCCTACTAAGATGCAAACACCCCACTACTCAACAGAGTCTACACAGGCATGTGGATTATTTGCAGCTAAGACTTAAGCCCAAACTGAGTGACTAACTCTGCAACAGACTGCCAGCACAGGCTAAGCAAGAAATCAAACAACTCTACAACCTAAATCTAAGCAAGCTGCTGCCAATCACAGAAAAGATAACACATTACATGCTGAAGAGACAGAAAAGGCAAATGTGTGTGTTCTTTTCATAATTTGTGTGATGTGTGCTCCCCCCAAGGGAGCCCCGCTCTCTCCAGGCTGCGTGGAGGCCCTACCTCGTCAAAGTCGGCGATGATTTCGTTGAGCAGGCGCAGGCACTCCAGCCCTTCCTTGTTGACGTCGCACTCCGTGTAGAAGACTTTGAAGTCCGGCACCGACGCAAACATGACGCACACGCAGTCGTAGGACTGATGGTACCAGTCCTGGATTGGGGCGGGAGACACAGGACCCCATGGCCACCCAGCCTCCTGGGAGCAGGGCGGCGAGCAGACTGCGGCCGACTCCTCCTCACGCTCCAGAGGCAGGTGTTGCCGGGGGCAGGAGGGGGACAGGAGGGGCTGGGCAGTGGTTCTCCGCCTGACTACCATGAGATTCAACTGGGGACCATTACAAAACAGGAGGTTCTAAATCAGTTTGTTGAGGATGGTGGGACTCAGGTTGGCTTGGGGCTCCTTTAGGTGCCCTGTGTCTGCACAGCTGGGCTTGAGAACCCCTGGGTATAGATGGTAACAGTCAGGAGGCCTGGGTTCTCTGCTCGCTGGGCCTGAGTTTCCATAGACAGGGAACTCTGCTGCACAGAACTGGTAGAAATGCGTGTTTTCATCAGCAGATGGTCCGGATTACAAATACCTGGACATGTGCTCCTTGCAACAATTCTGCCAGCCAAGTACTATCAGCCCCACTTTACAGATGTGAAAATCAAGGCCCATGGCGGTGAGACCTGAACGCAGGTCTCTTGACTCCGAAGCCTGTTTTCTTACAGCTCATGGCACACACAGTCTCCTGGGAGCATTGGTGAGGCCAAGTGCCACGGGGACCAAGTGCAGAAAGCAGCCTCCCTCCAGGAACCACACCTGTGCCTCGGGCCTCCCTGCCCAGAGTGACTAGTCCCTTCTTGTCCCCACCTCATTTAACTTGTCACCGATGAAGTGGGCAGCCACGTGCGCAGGCAGGACATTCTCTAGAAGAAGGCGGTTCACGTTCTCCATGGTTTCAAACTCCTCATGTTCCTTCTTGAACTTCTTCTTCCACAGACAGTCCAGGCGGCAGTAATAGTCAATCTGTGGACAGGGGGATATCCGAGTCCTGGCTGCAGTGAGCGAGGGCAGAGGGCAGAGCACACTCGTAACCCCAGGGGCCATGGAGCCTCCCTGTGCCTCTGGCCGACATCACCAACTCAAGGGCTGCCCTGCGGTGGCCTTGAAACCCCCGTCAGCCGAGACTTACAATCCTCAAGTGACCCACACGATTAAATGTCACTCAAGTCCTGACGAGAAGTAAGGACACTTAGGACCCCTGACCCCGGGAGCAGAACATCCTGAAAAGACTGCATCTTATGTGCGGCTCCAAGTCCGAGGCTGCCCCCACCCGACCCCCAGCCTCTCTCCAAGCATAGGGGCCTCCCGGGCTGCACCTGTCTGGAGAGCATGATGAGGGTGGTATAGAACAAGACCAGGTAGAAATTGATCATCATCTTCAGATGCCATGAACAGGATGAGGAGCTGCTGGACACGAGGAGGAAAGGCAGACGTCACCCCCACTTCCCCCAGAAGCCCCCCAAATGCGGGCCCAGACCCGGTGCTAGCCCCTGGGAAAGTGAGCCAGATGGACGGGTGCTGCCCTCAGAGCTCGTGTGCGCAAGGCTGGCAAACAAGATGCTTCAGGTTGTAAAGTAAAGAGGCAGGTACAGTGGAGGCTGACAGGGAGGTAACATCGGAGCTGACACCTGGTCACCGGGAAGGGCCACGGCAAAGTCAAGGAAAGCACTGTAGGCAGGTGGGGGGCAGCCAAAGGCAGCCCACGCTCCTCAAGGTGAGCGGGGCTTGCAGAAGGAGTTGCAGGTGCAAGCCAGGCCCATGGGAACAGGCCTTGTTCTGGGTCCCCCAGTTTCTGCCTTTTAGCTCAAGGCAGCCAGGTCTCCTTGGCCCACCTGAACCCCCAGCCCCAGAAGCAGGCACATACCAGCCCCTCCATGTGTCTGGGAACAGACCAGAGACGACCACTCTCTGCAGAACTCTGAGACCCAGGACACAGCTCAGAGCCGGGTGCTGGGCTAAGGGCTGCAGCCTCCACCTCCCACCCCAGACTGGCCTAGAGACAGGAGACCAGGTGGCCTCTGGGGACCAGGGACACACCCCCTGCCAATGAGTCACATTCAGTCCTGAGCGCTGCAGACCCAGGGCCATGGCTTCCCCTTCTGTAAAGTGGGAACCACGCCACTTGCCAGTCCAGCCCACAAGCTGTCTGCTCCACAGGGGACTTTGGATGCAAGAGCACCCGAGTTTGAAACGGCACTGAGACAAAGCCAAGGGCGCTGCAGTGGGCACAGTCAGGACGGGCAGTGGGCGAGGGCCTCACCTGAGGGTGCCATTGGTCCCGGTGAGGTTGCCCAGGCTGTGGCCACAGCAGTCCCACTGCCAGCTCGGGGAGACGTTGAAGAGGGCCAGGTAGGCCACCAAGGCCATGGTCAACAGCACGACCTTCAGCTCCAGGCTCATCCGCAGGAAGACAGAGCAAGCGATGAAGGCCAGGATGCAGCTGCAGGTGCAGTACTGGGGAGACAGGGATGTTGGTCAGCCCCCCACCTCCTGTCTCCAGGCGGCACCTCCCGGACCAGAGGTCGCCGAAAGGAGGGGCACCTTTAGCCACAGGGGACTCCAGGAAGAACCAGCGTGTCTTCAGCATCACGCTCCTGCCTCCCTTAACAAGGAGCAGGCAATGGAACCTAAAACTTTCTGTAATATGTTGTTTTTAGCATAAGTTTACTTCCACTTACAGCCAATGAACTCATTTAAAAGGAAAAAAAAAATGTAGTAAATGAAAATGCCGGTGCCACGTGGCCGGGACAAGGTCTTGAGTTCTGCCGTGAGCTGGTCCCAGCCAAAGTGCATCCCGCCCATGTCGGTCTCCTGCTCAAGACCCTGCTGTGGCTCCCCAGCGGCCGCAGCACAGAGACCGAGCTCCTCACCCTGGCCCTTGGGCTCTGCCCAGAGCTGGATCTAACCTACCTCTGGCTCCATCTCCCAACCCTCCCCCACCTCCTCCCTGTGACACAACCACCTGAAACCTACTGTGCCCACCACCTGCCCCGGCTGTTTCTCTCGGTCCCACCTCCTATCTCCCTGCCGACCCATGACCTTTCTGCCCTTCAGAGACCAGCTCAAATCCTCCACTGCCCCCCTCAAGTCCCACCGCCCTCATTCTGTCCAGGAGGGCACTCCAGGCACTCCCGGCCCTGGCTCCACTGCCTCTGAGGCAAACCTGTCCGCCTCCCCAGGCCACATCCCCATCCACGAAGAGAGATCATGACGGGCGTGGTGGGGGACAACCTTCTCGCCCTGGAGGCAGGTGCCAGCACCCACCCTGCACTCTCACCTCTCCTGGGAGAGCCCATGGGCTCCGGAGCTCAGCACGCTCTGAGCGTGCAGGGAAAATCCGAGTGAGGGCACGGGGCACGCGGAGGGACACACTCACCGGGAGGAGGTGGCACGGACTCATCTCCCAGCCGCTCGCAGCCCTCAGGCCTGTCTCATTCCCAACAGGCGGCTCCCAGTCCTGGAAGGGCATCAGCGGCTATGGACAAGACAAGGGCCCTGTGAGAGGCGGTCTGGGGACGACCCAGGGTCTGCTCAGGCCAAGCAGGGCTGGGGGCAGAGGGCAGGGCCCGGGTCTCCGTGGCAAAGTGAGCATCTCCTGCCAGGCACGGCTCTAAGCCCAGCCCAGGGGCACGGCACCCCGACCTCCTCCCACCGCGGCCACAGCTCCACTGCAGCGGATGGCACGTGGATCCTGCCCCAGGGCCCCCGGGGCTGACTCGGGGAGAAGCTAGGAGCAGCGTTTTCAGTGAGTCCCCTTCTCCCTGGGTGATGCTGAGGGAGGCGGTCACAGAGTCCCAAGTGCAGCGGACAGGGAGGTCGGGAGGAGATACCGACTCTAGATGTGGGAGCGGGCAGGACCAGCCAGGACAAGTGCTGTCTTAGCACGAAGCATGTGAGCCCAGCCCACGAACTGGGACCCGCGTGCCCCCCAGCGTGTGCCCAGGGCAGCTCGACCCCAGTGAGGAGACAGGTCTCAGAGAGGCTGAGACAGGACCTCCTCGGGGGCTAGAGAAAGACAGCCACGTCAAGGACACAGTGGTGGCCGGGTGAGCGCTCTGGGGGCCTCAAGTCCTCGTGTGACCAATGCAGGCTGAGGAGCTCGGAGCCACCACGGGGGCTGCCACAGGCCCGGCCCACCAGGCTGTGGATTATGGCCACATCACATGCTGCTTTTAGGCAACAGAATTATGGGATTCTAGAACCTAGAGGTTCCCAGCGTTGAAGACTGGCTCCCTCCTCCCCGAAGTGTGCTCAGCCTGAGGGGTCCTGGCCAGGCCCACCGCCCCAGCCCCGGCACCCACCAAGTTGATGATGGCAACGACAAGCAGGCTGCCGATGGTCAGGATGGCCAGGGACACGCGCAGCAGGGGCTGCGTCTCCACGCTCTCAGTGATGGCTCGGAGCTTCCCCCGGGTCGGGCAGCACCTCTGTGGAATCACAGTGTCATCACAGAGCACCCGCAGCACCCGAGGGGGCCCACAGCCCAAGGGCCCAGCAGAGTGAGAGCTTCTGAGAGCTCCGAGCGGGGATCAGGGGTGCTGTGCCTGTGTCCAGCCCAGAGCTCAGGACACATATGGTGAGCAGACAGAAGGGACATCCCCACCCTTGCGGCTGAGACAGCCATGGCCACTTGGGGACCACTAGCACCTAGGAAGGAGGATCCTGGGAGGAGTCTCCAGGGTACTCAGCACTGTCCTCCAGGCTGGGGGCAGAGCTTGTGGGGAGGGGCTGGGGCTCGGGGCTGGGGCCACCACCACCCTGACACCTGCTGGGGCCCGGCCAGTACTCAGCCAGGGGCTTCCTGCTCACCAAGAACTCATAGGCAAAGCACAAGCCTAGTACCAGCCCGAGCACACAGGCCACCAGCCCAAAGGACACACCCAGAGTCTTCGCCCTGGAGAAGAAGGAAAAACCTAAGTTTGAGGGGACCTTCTGCCCAGGGCATGTTCCCCACCCCCAGCACCTCAGCCAAAGGAGGACTCTGCACACTTTGGTCCGGCTGCCCCACGAACAACATACAAGCCCAGAATCAACATCACGCCACACTCCCCCCACCCCCGCCCCCCGCCATTTCTGGGCCCAGTACACAAGAAATGAGTGGTTACACAGCCTTTACACTCCTGTCCAGCAAGCACATAAGCACATCTAAACATGTTCCTTATTTCGTCTTTCTTAAGCACATCCTGAACCTTTGGCCTAAGCACCTTTCAGAGGCCACCAAGGAGCTGATCCTACTCTCTCCCATGACCTCAGCCCCCTGTCCCTGTCCACCCCCTCCTCTGCCTCCCCCTCATCAATAGAGACCCCTCCTCTACCCCAGAGCCTCAATTTCCCACACCTAAGAGGGAGATGGTGGCAGTCATGATTTTAGGAGTTGGCCCTTCTACAACTCCAAACACCTAGGGCAACTGAAATGCCTCCAGGGTCACAGATAACCGGTGACTGTGGTGGTGGGAGGCATGTGGGGGTGGGGAGGCCTACAGCATGAGAGAGCAGGCACCTTCAATTAAAACGAAAACCTGCCGTGGCTGATTCATGTCAATGTATGGCAAAAACCACCACCATATTGTAAAGTAACTAGCCTCCAATTAAAATAAATAATACCTTTTTTTTTTTATTAAAAACTGAACATTGGCAATTCCAGGTATGGGGACCACTGCACCCAGGCTGGTTTCTGCAGCTCAAAGTTCTAAAGCGACTAGAGTTACTCACGGCCAGCCCCTTCTCCCAGGCTGGGATCTGCGGGTCCCCAGCCCTCCTCGCCTGACCCTGGTGGGCCTGACCATCCGGCCCAGCCCCTGACTGACCTGGACAACAGCAAGACGTGGATGAGCAGGACGCAGACGAAGACGAGGCTGGCACAAGCGAAGTAGTAGCGGACCCGGGGGATGGGCGCCAGGCGGTACTGGGGGCAACAAAGACTGTGAGGGGCGGTCGGGCAGCCGAGGCCCCACCCACAGAGCCACTTGCCCTGACCCCTTCCCAGCTCCACCCTGGCTCTGGTTAATCATCTTTTTAAAAAAACACCCTTACCCTGCCTCCTTGACTTCACCATGACGCTGTTCCATCATCATGAACAAGCCATTCTCATTTGTTTCGGTTTTGCAAATTCTCTTTTATATTCAGAGGCAACCCCTTCCCCTCCCCAACCTGGCTCAGGTCTCCGTCTTTATTTCCCAGGTCCCTGAAAATTCCGTAGCCCAAGTGAGCTTTGGGGTTACTGTGACAGGGGCTACCGTGGGTCTGTTGTCACCCCAAACTGAGCAGTACAGCCAGGCCTGAGCCCTGAGCCCGGGGGTGGGGGGCCCTGTGCTGCCTGCCCCTCCACACCAGGCAGATCTCTGCCCGCGGGGCTCCCACCGCCGGTGAGCAAACCGAGGCTCAGGGAGTGGGCAGCCCGTCTGGGTCTCCCGGCAGCAGGAGGCCACCAGACGGCTCTTCTGGTGACCGCACCTGCCTTCCGGCCCCAAGCTCCTCATGCAGGGAGACCCCTGGAGGCTGAAACGGGCGCTACGGGCTGGGCCACCCTCTCAGGCCACACCCGATGCCAAGACGCTCCAAACCTCAGAGTCTGTGAAAAGGGTACTAGCACCCATCTCGGCCAGCAGGTGAGAGTGAAATGACCACGTGTGGGCCTTGGACGCTGCCAGAACCCATAGGCCCTCAATAAATAAGTGAATGGGGACGTCCCTGGTGGTCCAGTGGCTAAGACTCTGTTCTCCCAATGCAGGGGTCTGGGGTTCAATCCTTGGTCGGGAACTAGATCCCACTTGCCACAACTAAAGATCATGCATGCCTCAACAAAAAACTGAAGATGCTTCATTCCACAACTAAGAACGGCACAGCCAAATTTAAAAAAAATGGTCACTAGCGGGACACAGAATGGTTTTACGGCAGCCATATAGGGGGACCAGTTGGGCCCCATTAGACCAATACTAAGTTTGGGGCTTTTCCCTAAAAAGGTCAACACTGTCAGCCACTGTGTGCCCTGGAGCCATCAGCTGAGGTCTGGCATACAGGGAGCAAAGCCTCCCAAACCCCAGTAGGCGAACCACTCCCGGGCATGGCAGGCAGAGCGGTGAGCCAACAGAGACCCCAACAGGCTGGATGGACTCCTGACCCTACCCTGGTGGCAGCTGGAATGATTCCCCAGCACCCTCCCAGAGCAGAGCTTCCGAGGGTGTTGGCTGCCCCTGTCCCCCACCCCCAGACCTTGGAGCCCACCTTCCTAGGGCTGCTCAGAGGTCCTCACCTCTCGCTCGAAGCCCTTCTCCAGGAAGATGGACCCAAAGGTGGAGAAGTCATCAGACTTGGAGCAGCAGGGTCTGTGGGGCAGAGACGCAGCAGGAAGAGGTGAGGCCTGGAGGAGTCGGGGCGGGGTGACAGGGGCCACCCTCAGAGGAGAGGGGGTGGGGCGGAGCACAGGGCCCGCCCGCAGGCAGCCGCCGCGGGGACACAGCCCCTGGGTACGGGGCACAAGGAAGATGGTCCTTGCTTGAGGGAGGTGGGGGTCTCAAGAGCCTCACCTGGTAGAGCTGAGCCCCTCGATGGCTGACAACATCTCATCATCGTATGAGTCGTCCTCTGACCGCCCCTTGGGGGACGCGCTTCTGGAATCAGACACCCACAGCAGCATCAGCCTGGGGACCTACAACCACTCACCCAGAGGCAGGAGTGTAGATGAGATGACTCACCCAAAATGGGGTTCCCAGGTGCCCACAGGAGGTCCCAGAGCCTCATGCAGGATGGAGGAGGGTCAGGCCGGACCCATTAAGGCCCAGAGAGGGCAAGTGAAGGCCCAGCATCACACAGGATCACCCAGCGGCAGCCCAGCAAGAAGCAGAGGGCCGATCCCGGCCCAAAGTCTGTTCCACTAAACCCCAGGTATCCCTCACACCAACCCCAACAACCCCACCACAGGGTGAGTATACAGCAGGCACTCAATCACTGTGAAGTTCTGGTTCCTAGAAACACTCTGACCCAAACCAAGGCAAAATCCACAGTCAAGGCTGAGCCTTGTGGAGCTGCCATTCAGGACAGAGGCCAGTCAGGGCAGACTGCCTGGAGGAGGTGACTGGGGCAGGACTTGGCCAGGAAAGCAGGGGACAGGGCACAAACCTGTCAGGGGTCCGGTGGCGCCGCAGGGGAACGGCCTGGAAGGGAAAGGAGGGGAAGCTTATTCTCGAGGACATGAGCCTGGTGCAGGTCTTGGGTACCCTCGGATGCCTGGACTGTCCAGGCTGCAGGCACCTGGGACTGAAGCTGAACTTGGTCTGGGGAACCAGGAGTCCAGAGACATCCCCAGCCCCCTGGAGCATTCTCCAAATGCCCTCATTTCCCAAAGGGCCCCAGGAGGCAAGGAGGCAGGGCAGAGCCCAGAACCATCCTGCACATGCAGAGAGCGAGGCTCAAGACGGAAGGACCCCTTAGCATCTGCCCTCCCCTGCCCTTTCCCAGGGCCCCGGCTCCCAGCTCCCTGGGAGGAGCGTCCTACCTTGGGCCTCCGCCCGTGGGAGACAAGGGTCTCACTGCTGCTCACGCTCTCACGTTGGTTGAGGTGCGCGAAGGGGCGAGCCGCCCCCCAGGACTCCAAGTAGCGTGTCATGCGCACGGACGCCCGCATCTTCAGGGTCGAATCCCCCTTGTTCTTGGAGTTGTGCTGGCTGGGCTGAGGCGGCTGCTGGCTCTGAGGGCAGACACAGACACAGCCTGTCCCACCCCTCCCTTCTCAGCCCAGGAAGGGGCCCCCACCCACACCCTACTCCTGGAGAAAGGGGATGCTGCCCAGAGCACTGGTCCATCTGGAGAAAAGGGAAAATGACAAAGCAAACTGCTAGGGCTGCAGCCCCTCGGGGATAGGCTCCAAGGAGGCCCCAGCTCACAGGGACCTCTCCCTGCCCCATCCACAACTGTGCACAGCCCCTCAGACCCACCTCCGCCTCCCCAGGGCAAGAAGTGGGTTAAAGTCCAAAGCCCAAAGGCCCCGCTTGGCCCATGAAAGTCCATTGGCTCCTCCCAATGGAGGTACCTCGGGCAGATGGCACCCAGGGAAGCCACAGGCATCCTGCCTGGCCCACCCTCATGTGGCCGGCACATGTCCCCTGGCAAAAGCGGGAGGAAGGGGAGTTCTGGCCAGCAGCCCGGGCCAACCCAGAGCTGAACCCACACCCCCATGGGGCAGCACTCCAGGGAGCTCCACTCGCACAGCCCTCAGACTACAGCATGGGTCCACCATCCCCCACACGCCCTCTGTGCCCGTGCCAGGGATGTGGTGGCTCATCCAGGCCCCGAGCGAGGGACCCACCTTCCCCCCACCTGGAACAACAACCTGCCTGGGACCATCCGAAAGGCCACCAGGGACAAGCCCGAGCCATCTTGAGTCCTCCCCCACCAACGCTCCTGCCCTCCACGAGTCCCAGGCTGCAGGGGTTCCCACAAACACCCACATGGACTGGCACCTACAGCCACAAACGCTTGTCAAGCCACAAGCAGCAACTTTACTGGAAGCTTCTTGCCTCCTTCTGGGATAGAAACATTCTTAACCCCTGAGCCACATCTGTCTGCCCGGCCAGAGGAAATAGCAAGGGGTTCTGTCCTTATGAGGAAAGTCCCAGGGTCCGGAAAGCGAGCGTTGCCCTGCAGTGAGTGACCTGCCCTGGAAGTCAGGTGGGTGGGGAGCGGTCACATTTCTCTGCCTCCCCCTTCACTGTAAGCAGCCCTGCCTACTCAGCACTCAGCTCTTCAAGTTCAAGGTCACTAGCACTTTCTCACTTTCTCTCTTAGGGCAGGGAAGCCAGACACTGTCCCTAAAAGTTCAATGTATACCAAAGATCCATTAGTTCTGAGTAAAAATGCACCTGTTCACAAGCAGGGCCCAGGGAGAGCTCACAGGCCCCCCTTCCAGCAACCTCTGGACACTCATCCGTGGGGGGGACCTCACACACATAAGCCCACAGAAGCCAGAGCTGGGAACCAGGCTCCCCTCCATGACCGGTGATGAGCCCGAGCATCTGTGTGGTGTGCGCTGCAGTCAGGAGAAGAGATGAGGGTGGTCTCTGCGCACAGAAGGGAAGGTCTCCGAGCTACACTGCAAGGTTCGCACTGGAGGTGGGAGGAGGGGGCGCTATTCGGAGGGCAGAGCTCTTCGGTCTACTTACCACATAGACACCTCTGGAAGGAACACACTCACCACACTGGCCCCCTCTAGAGGGGACATGCCAGCTCTAGACAGGGATGCGTGGAAAACTGTCTACAACACGCCCCTCATGCTTTCTGAATTTTTGACTACATGAATGAATAAAATTAAACAAAGATGGGGGAAGGTAGGGTTGCCAGGTAAATTACAGGAAGCCCAGTTAACCCCGTACGAGACACTCATACTAAAACCTCCTTCGTTCATCTGGAACGCGTTCATCAGACTGGGCGTCCGTTGTTGTACCTGCTGACCCGGCAGCCCTGAGGGGTGGGTTTTGAGGCCATACCTACCACCGCCTTGGGCTCAAGGGCTCTGCTTCATTCATTCACCAGCTGTCTGGGCCCCAGTGCCATGTCAAGCGCTGTTCATGGACCCGGGGCTGCAGCCCAGAGAAGAGGGACCCCCGCCCAAGCCGGCCCACGTGGAGCTCACACTGACAATAAACAGTAAAAAGGATAAACAGGAGCACTTGGGACAAAGGGAAGAGGGCTCTGGGCGGAGAGAGCAGCAGTGACCTGGGTCCTGCCATGGAAAGAGCCTGGCGTGGAGGGACTGGAGGCTGGCACAGGGCGGGGGAGGAAGTGGGGGCACTCCGAGTGGGCGGGGCCCGGTGGGTGGGCGGGGCCGTTGGAGTGGGAGGGGTCAGGAAGTGGGCGGGGCCCAGAGCGTCAGGGTGAGGGGCCGGGTGAGGGGCCGGGAGCAGCCCCAGGGTACCCAGGCGGGGTTCCCCCGGATGCTAACTCAAGAGTTGCTGGCCCACCGAGGGTGCCCTGGGAACGTCGGCAGGATGAAGCCGAGGAGGAGAGGAGAAGTTCAGACACTGGCCCTCAGCCCCCCTGGAGACTGGCAGCCGGGTCAGCCCTGAGGACAGCCAAGGCCAGAGTGAGAGGGAGCCGAGAGAGCCGGCCCGGCCGACATTCTTGAGCAAGCCCCAAGGATGACTCACCGAGGGCGGCCAGACGAGTGGGCCTCCCGCGGGCGGGAAAGAATGGCCCTTGCAGGCGCGGGTGGGCTGGGGCAGGACCCGGGCCGGGCGCTGGAAGGAGCCGCACAGCCCCACACCCTGCCCCGCCACAGGGCCCAGAGAGAAAGAGGGGCCCACAGAGAACACAGAGGCGCCGGCGGGGCAGGCGGACACGGCGGGTCAGACACAGGGAGACTCCTGCCTAGCGGCCCCTTGGCCGACCCCTGCTTCCCCTGACTCCCATCCAAGGCGTGTTTTTAAAATGTGCCTTGAAAATCTGGAAGATTAGTGACAACCTCGTGGAAAACAAACTAATAGTGACTAAAATGTCACTAGAGTTCGCTTGAGAACGTTGACGATGCACCCAGCTCACGGTGAAGGCTTCAATCAGACAGGCTTTTTCTCCTCCTGAGGTAGGCACTGCTGCCATTCCCATTTCACAGAAAAGAACACTGAGGCCCAGAGAAGATGTCACCTGGGGCCTAAAGCATACCTGGCGATGGGACGCTCACTCTTCCCGCCTCTCTGACTGCGGGCACCATTCCGCAGGTGCAGACCCTGGCTCCTGCACGGTACCCACCCCATCCTGCCGCAGCCGAGCCTCGTACCCGGGGGTCGATGACCAGGTAGGTGCGGATGTTCATCTCTTTGAGGTAAGGGTCCCGCTGCTGCCCGTGCCCATCCTCCACCTCGTACGCCTTGTCCAGATGCTTCAGCGTCGCCTCTGTGATGTGCACCCGGCTGGGGGAGGCCAGAGTCACACAGCAGCAGGGCCCCCAAAGAGAGTGGGGGACCCGCCCAGGGGTGCACAGCAAGGCTGAGCAGACCGGAGCCCAGGCAAGCGCTCCCCCCACTTCGGGGTCACGGATTCCCTCTCTGAGCCCATGCTGACCCCCCCACCATGGCAGCCCACAGTCAGCCCTGTGACCTCTGACCCCCCCGCCGACCAGCTGAGCCTCACCCAGGGACTCCGGCCGCCTCCATCCTGTTGGCCAGGGACACGTCGTGGGACCACACGTCATACTGCCACTTGCGCAGCCCGATGACACCGCACAGCACGTTCCCCGAGTGAATGCCCACGCGCATGTTGATGTCCACGCCTGTGGCCTCCCGCACCTGCCTGGGGCAGAGGCCGGCCACCCCACCTCAGCCAGGGCTCCCGAGGGGCCCTAAACCCTAGGACAGGCTCAAGGTCCCTGTACAGGGCGTGAGGAGCATGTGGGGACAGGGCAGGCCCAGCTCCCAGGAGAGAAGTTTCTCAGCCTGAAGGGCTACCTCCTTGAAAGGGGATGAGACCCCCATCCCCAGGAGTGTGCAAATGGATGTGGTCACCCCCAAGTTCAAAGGCTACTAAAAAGAGAAAGAATTCCAATTGTGAGCAGTCACCATGGCTCGTGGGGAAGGCCTTAAGAGTCTATCACTGGGTTTTCCCCTGACCGGCAGCCCCCGCTGGGGTCTGCAGAAGGATCCAGGCACCACCCAAACTCAGCAGAAACAAAAAACATGGGGACAGCCTTGGGGGGCCTTACACACCCCACCTCTGGGAAATGGGAGCAGAGGATTGCAGCAGCACTCAGTACAAGGAGCCCCCACTTAGGCTTCCCTGGGGCACAAGGCACCCTCAAGATGAACAGGGCTCTCTGGGGTCCCTCTGACAAGTGGGAGAGGGTCCAGGGAGCAGCCAGTGCCGTGGGCCCACCAACGGGCTGGAGACGGACCAAGCCTGCTAGGGTTGGAGCCAGAGGGAGCAGAGGGCCCCGCACAACATCCACATTCTCCAGGGAGGGAAGTGACCCCCGAGAGCGCAGCGCCAACCTGTGATCACTCAGGCGGTGATGCAGAGCCAGACTGTGACCTGGACCCCTGACTCCCGGGTGGTGATTTGTTTGGTGAGGTTTCAGGAGGAAGACAAGCTGGAGCTGGGTTTGCACAGGAGCTCTGCACTTGCCAGGCAGCCCAGCCGCGCCCTGCTCTGTCCTGAACACTTGGTGAGGTGGCCAGGCCTGCCTGGTGTGGGACGCTGGGAGTCTCCCTGCAGCTGAGGGCTAGTTCCCCAACTCCCAGGGTCTTCACAGGGGGAGCAGGAAGCAGATGGAGGCCTGGAATCAGACCCTGTGTTGGCCAGCTCCCCTGCCACTGCAAAGACTCAGTGTCCAAAGAAAGAGTCCCCCACTCATCCTCATGACGACCCTGAGCTCTGAGTTCCGGAGGCTCTCTGCTACTCGGAGTCCCAATGGGGCCCAGAGGGAGGGATGTAAACACACTGCTGAGTGGTCCAGGTAAGCCTTCTGTACCCTTGCAGCCTCAGTTTCTCATCTGGAAAGTGGGGACAATGTGTTCCCCACCATGCCTTGGGGAGCAGGAAGGGCCTGTTGTGGGGACAAGCCCCCGGGCCCTGGACCTGCCCGTGTTACCTACTTGATGGCCTCACACATGTCCAGCCCCATCTTCACACAGTTGCGGGCGTGGTTGGGCAGGGACACAGGCAAGCCGGACACGCAGTAGTAGCAGTCACCCAGGATCTTAATCCGCATGCACTCGTTGGCCTGCAAGTCAAGGGAGAGGCCTTGTCCACAGAGGGCCCACGGGCCAGGGAGCAGGCCTGTCAGCCACCTCCGCACACTCTCCAGAGTCAGCCAGGCTCTTTTTCCGGCCAGAGGCTTTTACCCCCGGGGCACCAAGCACCAGCAGCTGCTTCTGGGCCTGGCAAAAGGACAGGGGACACAGGAGCTCTTGTAGGAGGAACCCTAAGCAGGTGTCAAGGATGAAATCAAGCGTTGGGAAGGGCGGTATCTGAGCGCCTCTAGGGCGCCACTGACTGCGGTTCCATTCACCCGTGCACTTTTGAGCTTCTGCTGCGTCCCCTGCCCTGCCCCAGACACTGGGACACAGCAGTGAGCAAAACAGAAAACAACCCTGCGGCCAGGGGCAGGGCTGGACGCTAAGCTAGATAAATGAAATCGATAGACACCCCTGATGATAAGTGCTATGGAGAAAAAAATGAGGAATGAGAAGGAAGAGGAAGCTCCCACGAAGCCAGAGAAGGCCTCCCAGTGAAAGTAATTTTGAGAAAAGTCCTAAAGGAGCAAGTCCTAAAGTCCTAGAGGAGGGAGCAAGCCCTGTAGAGAGCTGGAGGAGGAGCATCCCGGGCAGAGGGAAGCAGACTGTGCAAAGGCCCTGAGGCCATGAAGCTGTTGGAGACATAGCACAGCAGTCTGTGCGGATGAAGTGGAGGGGTGAGAAGAGAGAGGCAACAGGAGCCATAAGCTCCAGGGTCAGTAGGTGTCAAAGGTAACCAAGGAGACAGCTAAGCTGCCAGAGACACAGGGTTTGGGGAGTGGGCAGAGAGCATAGAGGAAAGATGGGCGTGGGGATAGAAGGTGGAGTCATGGAGGAGAATGCTCTTGGAGGGGAAGGGGAGGCCAGGCAGGCTGTCTGAGGTCCCATCCGAGGTGGTGCTACAGCCACTTGACCCTCATAAGCCCTGAGCAAAGGGGGCTACACACACCAAGGCCTGGGGGTGGGGGTTGGGAGAACAGGAAGGAGGAGCTGCCTCCTGGGCTGCACACTCCACGCTGCACCCCAACTGCATGCTTTATTTACAGAGACCCCACCAGGAAGCCCTGCCCTGGCTCCCTCCTGCAGGGTCCCAAAGAGCTGGTTCCTGGAACCAGGACACACTTTGTCTGCAGACCCAGTGCCCACTCCCTGGCATGCCCCCAAGGGGTACCCTGGGGATACCCTCCCTTGGGGTACCCTACCTGCCAGGCCTTTGTGAGCAGTCCCCTTCCTAAGCCCATCCTCCAAGGACCCCTCTGTATGTGTTTCCCTCTTGCTTCCCACTGGGCTGCCCTGTCTGGCACACGCTGAGCTCTGGATAGCCTAAGCAGCTGGGTGAGGACACCACTTTCCTAGAAAGCAGAAGCTTGTCGAGGGCCGGGACACTCAGGCACTGGCTGCAGGATCCCAGTCTGGATCCAACTCCACTGTCAGGAGGCCACACTCCCCCGGCTGCTCCTAGCACTGGAGGAGCTGGGTCAGTGCGCTGGGGGCGGAAGTGGCTGAGCCCAGAGGCAACACAGAAACCCCTGAGAGCGGGCCCTGCCTCTCGCCAGGAGGTTACTGTTCTGGGATCTGATGGCTGAGGGGACAAGAGGCTGGAGCCAGCCCTGCCTGCTGCATCTGCCCAGGGACTGGACGCTCTGGCCTGAAGACTGGCCCCTGCCACAGCCTCCCTCTTCTCATCTGTACAGTGGGGCTCCCTCATGGGCCCGCCACAGAGGGCAGGCTGTGCCCAAGAAGGCAAGGGCAAGGCCTTGGCTTTCTGGCAGGGAAAGAGCCAGCTATGGCCTCCAACCTCTGAGAAACCCCACCTGCTGGTTCAGGGAAAATCATGAAAGAAGGAAGCTCCTGAAGAAAGGCTCCCAGCTAGACAGGCCATCAGAGTCATTCATTCATTCAACAGGACCCAGGGAAACAGTTCTCCAGATCACCCCTGGCCAGTGGTGTCCAACTGTAGCTTGATTACCTCCTGTGATGGGAAGCTCATCCTCCAAGATGGAACCTACTGCCCACTCCTGGTAAGGCAGTCTCTCCCAAGAATGAGCAGTTCTTCCTAGTGTGGGTCCAGAACTTGCCTCCCATCAAACTCTAAACCACTGGTTCTCTGCCCATGGAGTCACCCAGGAGGCTCTTAAAAACTCCCAAGGGTGTGGGCATGGGTATTGGTGTTTCATTTAAACTTTCCAGGTGATTCAAACAAGTGGCCAGAATGGAGAGCTACTGTCCTAAATCTTACACTTGAGTCTACTCAGTGGCCACCACTTCCAGGAAGCCTTTCTGATCACCTGAGGCTTGGCTAGGCACTCCCCAGTCCCACCCTCTGTGCCCTTCTTCCAACCAGGCAACATGCAGACTGGGAGCTACTTGAGGACAGCCTGAGGCCCCATGTGAGGCCAGGGCTGACCCTCGGCTGATCTTAGACCATATGCAAAATTAATGAAGAACTAAGACTCCTTCACAACCCCTCTCCCCCGGACACACACACCAGGAGCTGTGTGTGTGAAGACAAAACAGTGAGGTCCCGGCTCAGCCCTGTTCAGTCTCCAGACCCCTCCTGCCTTGTCTATATCCTGGAGACTCCCCTTGCCCAACACTCTCTGGGTTTGGCACCTGCTAAGGGTCCTCAGGGGTCCTCCAGTCAAGGCCCACTCCTCACTCAGTTGTCAAGTCCCTGCACGTCTGACCCTGTGACCATGCGCCCCCATGAACACACACTGTCCCACTGACATGGAGCCACTTTCCACATGTGGGCACACAGAGCTCTCTTTCTACTCTAGGCTTTTGCACATTTGGTTCCCTCTGCCCATAACACTGTTCCCTTTCCTCTTTGGGTTTCTTAGACTTTAATGTGCAGGCTCTTCACCCAGGATACTGTCAAAAGGCAGATTCTGGGTAAGGCTCCCAAGTGAGGCAGAGGCTGTCGCCCTCATGTAGTGAGAACGGAGCCACCTGCTCCTCCAGGCAGCCTCCTCTGAGCTCAGGAAGCTCAGTGCCTTCCCCAGTGTGCACTGACACACTCTGGGGGACAGGGTCCTGGCTCAGCCTCCACTCCGACCACAGGGCACTTGGAAGCATTTGCTGACTGGATGCTGAAATTCAACCCAGGCCTCCCTGTGCCCGTCTCCAAACAGCACTGGACACAGGACACCCTGTGGGTGCAGTGGGAGGCGTTCCTGACTTCACTACTGGAAAAACGGAGGCAACACGCTCACCTTGGCGATCTGGTCAAACTTGCCGAAGAGCTCGTTCAGCACCACCACCAGTTCTTTGGGGGAGCAGTCACTGGCCAGTTGCGTGAAGCCCACGATGTCAGCGTAGAGGATGCTGGGGGTGAGGTGGGGGAAGGGTCAGGGCCAAAAGCGCCCGAATATCTGCCAGCCCTGCACTCAGTCACCCCTGCAAGCCCTCCACCTCCACAGGGATGGAAGAGAAGCTCCCGGTCATAAAGACAAATTAAAGTTCCAGAGGCTTCACATCAGAGCCAAACAGAGCAAGCCCTGGTCTGCAAGGCCCTCTGGAACCCCTGGCCCCTTTAGAGCCCTCATCATAGATGACTCAGTGCCATCATGGGTGGATTCTTGGGCCCCTGGGAACTTCTCACCCACCCCACACCTGATTTCACCAGACTTCGGAACTAAAACCTTGGTGAAGTGAAGTCGCTCCGTGATGTCTGACTCTTTGCGACCCCATGGACTGTAGCCTACTACACTCCTCCATCCATGGGATTTTCCAGGCAATAGTACTGGAGTGGGTTGCCATTTCCTTCTCTAGAGGATATTCCTGACCCAGGGATCGAACCCAGGTCTCCCACACTACATGTAGGCAGACACTTTACCGCCTGAGCCACCAGGGAATCTCAGCTACTCTTAAGAGTCCCTTGGAGAGCAAGGAGATCAAACCAGTCAATCCTATAGGAAATCAACCCTGACTAGTCATTGGAAGGAATTATGCTGAAGCTGAAGCTCCAATACTTTGGCCACCTGATGCAAAGAGCTGACTTACTGGAAAAGACCCTGATGCTGGGAAAGACTGAGGGCAGGAGGAGAAAAGAGGCTACAGAAGATGAGATGGTTGGTCGGCATTGCTGACTCAATGGACATGAGTTTGAGCAAGCTCCGGAAGATGGTGAAGGACAGGGAAGCCTGGTGTGCTGCAGCCCATGGAGTCTCAAAGAGTCGGACATGACTGAGCGACTGAACAACAACAAAGAAGTGACTGGACGCTCCCTCCAGGCGAGCTCCACACCCAGTGCCTTTACACCTCCCATCCTCACACGGCCCTTGTAGAACCCCCATCCTGCAGATGAGCAAACTGAGGCCCAGGGAGGGAAGCCAGAGCTGCATTTTGCACCAGATCTCCCGGCTCCTGAGCCTGTGGTTCTGGATCATCTGCAGCCCAGACAGAGGCCACGGGCAGCCTCAGGGGTAAGGCTGAGCTACAGGTAGAGGGCCGGAGTAGAGCTCACGGCACCCACATCTACACTTCACTCCGGGCAGCGCCATCAAGTAAGATTCTGCAGGCCCTTCAAGTCTTCAAGTCAAGATCAGGTGTCAGGACTGGGGGGCCACTAGCGGTCACCTGAGGGGGGCTTCGCCTCCTTGGAGGGGATCCTGTGCTCCATGGAGAATCACTTGCAAATGACCCCTTGCTTCCCTGCAGTCACGTCTGTGCACAGAGTCTGACCATTTTAGTGGGGAGAGGATTTCTTCCAGTACCCATGTAATCCAACCTCACTCTCTGGGGGAGCAAGGGGGGAGACTGAGGACCAGGGAGGGGCCTGGATTTACCTCTCCCCAGCCTGGGGGAGTCTCCTGGGCTTCCAAGTAGGAGGGTAGGGGGCTCCCTGGGAGACACTGGGGCACACGGGCCTGCCAGCCACCCACCTGACATTCTGGTGCCTCTTGACGTAGAGATTGTGGAAATTGTTGTCAGGCAGGTAACGGCGGTCCCCGCGCTCCTTGAGGCGCTCGATGATGGCCAGCTTCATGCCCATGGAAATGTGGGCGGGCAGCACGGACAGCAGCAGGTTCTCCTGGTACGCGGGCACAGGCGGGGTGGCATCAGGCCCTGTGCTCTCTGCACCCTGTGCACCTTCCAGCAGCTGGTGCACGTCCTGCACCAACCCACAGGCACACACCTCCCGTGGCCCGGCAGCACCCCCAGGGGACGCCGGCACAGGTGTCTGGTCAGGCGCCCCGTGTACACACTTATTGTCAGAGAAAGGACACGGCGTGGGGCCTGGGAGACGGCAGGGGGACGAGGGGCGGCAGCTCCAGGGGGCGGCAGGTCCTCACCTGCTGGCGCTTCTCGATGCGTAGCTTACGCCGAATCTGGATGCACTTCACGGTGTAGGTAAAGAGGTCGTGGGAGGCGTCCTGCATGTGGTGCTTGTGGAAGGCGCCCGTGAGGTTCCCGCACAGGAAGACCACCGCAGTGGCCAGCAGCTGTGGGGGGGCCACAGCGGGCTCGGCATCAGGCCTGGCCCATGCCCCCAGGACACTGGCCCCCTTGGCGGGCTGATGCTGGGACCCTCTCCTCGATCCCTGGCCTCCCAGGGGGTGCAGGTAGGGAAACTGAGGCCCAGACAGGGGTTGGTCCCCAAGTGAGTCACTGTGACCAGAGGATGGGACTCAGGCCTGTGTCTGCATCCTCCAGGCATCCCCTAGCGCAAAGGGCTCAGGACCCAGAGCCACTAAAACAGAGGCAGGAGCATGTCTCCTCACAGAGCCCAGGGGGGCACCAAGGACAGTCACGGAACGCACAGCGCCTGGTTGGCTGCCCGGAGCTCTGGCCTTCGCCTCCCAGACTGAACACACAACCAACCATCCCCACTGACCATTCATAATCCCTCAACACGAAGAGAAGACAGGGTGTCCAACCCTGTCCAGTGGGGCTCTGACGTGAGCAGGGGAAACCTCTGAACAGGGTCTCACCCAGCACAGCACACTGGACCCAGGAAGGACCCCGAAGGTCAGGGCTGGAGGGAGAGGCTGAACCCTGGGATACCCCAGGCCGGCAAAGCAAAGGCTGCAGGGAGGGCCACCTGCCGACTGGCATAAAGCCTGGCCTGGAGGCCGCCTGTCAGCAAACCTCTGTCTCCAAGGCCTCCAACTCGCCCACACCAGCCTCAGCTGCCCTCAGCCCGAACCGCAGCCCCACCCGAGGCTTAGCCGGCCCTGCGCCCTTCACCTGCAGCCCCAGGTGGCCAATGGAGTTGGTGAAGGGTTCCGCCAGAATGGCAAGCACCAGGAGGTAGGAGACGCTGGAGACGAGTCCGGCCGTGACGGCCTCCCACATGCTGAAGGGCAGCAGCGTGTACACCGCGAAGACCACGAACAGGAAGAAGGGCACCTGCACACAGCATGTCGTGACGCGGCCGCCCCGCCACCCCCACCCAGCGCCGCCCGGCTAATGGGGCCCCAGGAGCCCGAACGCTGAGTCGTCAGCAGCCCGTCCAGGACCCTGGGGCCCTCTGCCCTCAGGCTGGCCCCTGCCCCCACCTTGTGAGGTGAGAAGCAGCAGCAGACACATGGGAGAACAGGAAAAAGTAACAAACCTACTCAGCCAGCATCATGTCCTACGAGCTGATTCAGGGTCTGGGGCCAAGGCTGAGCCTAGCCAGCCTGAGCCTCCACTGCGCTCAGGGCCCAGGGAGCCCTTGCCTGGTAACGGCTTCCCCCAGCTCTTCCTCTGCAAAAATGGTAACTACTGGAAGGCTGGGCAGGGCCCATTCACCTGCCCCGTCCACTCTCAGAACTGGTCTGCCTGCTCGCGCCCTTTGGGGAGCAGTGCCTATCCCCACGCTTCCATGCATGGCTTCCATGACCCCAGGCCCGATGGTTAGATTGGGGCCAGCCCCTGATGACAATGACCATCCAGGGCTAGGCGCATGACCCAGACCAGACAGTGTGACTCAAGCTGGCTGAGAAAGGGCTCCCTCTTTTAGCCGGCTGGGGCAGGCTGGTGGACGGCAGCCTGGAGGCGCTGCAGCCATCTGTGTGCTGAGCTGGGGATGGCCAGACAGGAAAGCAGAGCTGGAAGGAAACAGGATCTGGCCAGCCTGCTGAAGCCCCAGACTGACCCCAGGCCTTTCCTGCCACCTGAGCCAGTTCGGCCTCTTTGCTTCTTTGATTGGGGATGTGTCATTTCCAGAAACGCCACGGCCAGACATTCAGGTGGACCCTCCTCCCACCTCGCCCCCATCTTATCAGTGCAGAGCGGGGCGAACA
This sequence comes from Oryx dammah, assembly GCF_014754425.2. Classification (NCBI taxonomy): domain Eukaryota; kingdom Metazoa; phylum Chordata; class Mammalia; order Artiodactyla; family Bovidae; genus Oryx; species Oryx dammah. The sequence continues at coordinate 45,925,525 of NW_024070197.1, forward strand.
AGATCAGCCCAGGGCCCACTCTCAGTCACAGAACCCCAGCCCGGAGAGAGGGGAGGGCCTGTGGCCGGTACACCCAATGCTGATCAGCCTCCAAGACGGACCTGAGGCCCAGGGAGTGCAGGAGCTGCCAAGTGCACCCAACCCCGAGGGGCACCAGGGTCCCCCGCCCTCTTACCTGCTCCCGGGCACAGGTGTCCTTCCTCAGCGAGTCGAAATCAAACACCAGCACGTAGCCCAGTGTCACGAGGCAGGCCCAGATGAGCAGCGCCGAAACCCTGAGCCCCCGCCGGTCGAGGCACTCAACGTACACCAGCGTGTAGAGGACCACAAACACAGCAAGCGTGAAGAACGCCGTCCCCAGGACGGCCCGGTGTCTGGAGGGGTCCTGGGTGGGGCAGATATGCACAGAAATGCCACGGCTATCCAGCAGGGTGTCACTTCCTCCAGGAAGCCTGCCAGGTTAGCCTGGCCAGCTTGCCTAAGCAAGGTCACCAGCGGCTCTCTCCTTGTGGGCGGTGCCCTTCCTCCCTCTAGACATCAGGCTCTGTGTCCCCTCAGGCTTGGCGCTGTTGCCTTGGCTGGGGGTGCCTGCACCACCACCTTTCCCCAGTTGCCTTCAGCACCCTCCCCGGCCCAGCCCTGGGATGGTCTCGCTGCCCACTCCCCTCTCCCCCAAGCGACTCCCCCCAGGGGGCCCAGGGGCTCTGTGTACACCTGCAGGGCACAGGTATAAGCACACAGAAGGAGAGGGGCCACTGCTCCTAACTTAAAAGAACGAAAGGACCTTTAAGGGGAAATGATGACCAAGGGCATCTGAGAAGGGGGAGGTGTGAAGGAGAGGCACAGACATGTGCCCCGCGGGGAGGAGGGTAACAGGGCAGACCATGAACAGTGGGCCGGCACCTGGTTCCCCCAGGGGCCCCTAAGCAAGACGAGCACAGAGATTGATCTGGGACAGGCCCACAGCGGTACGCCAGGTGCCGAGTGACCAAACATCCCTGAGTGTACACCCAAAGAGACACAGACAGCACTAATGGAGCACCTACCGGGCGCTGGCCACCTTCCCTTATTCATACCGCTCCGTTAATACCCTTTAGTCTCTGCTGTTTTCTCCTAGAAACTTACTGTCCTATACAGCAACCACTAGCCACTTGCGGCTATTCAAAATTAAATTTCCACTAGTTTAAAAGTAGATTTAAGGGGCTTCCCTGGTGGTCCAGCGGCTAAGACTCCGCACTCCCACTGCAGGGGGTGCAGGCTTGATCCCTGGTTGGGGCACTAAGACCCCACATGCTGCAACCGAGGCATAAAAATAAATGAAATGAGATAAAATGGAGAATTCAGTTCTTTAGACATATTAGCCCTATTTCAAGTGCTCAACAGCCACACACAGGTCATGGCTGTGGTGTCTGCCCGGACGGTTGTGCTGAGAAGGACTCTGAGACCATGGCCAGGCTCCCTGAGCACAAGTGCTGGGATTGATTCATGACGTCTGCCTTGGTACCAGAAGTGGGAGCAGGGATGCACCGGCCCTCCCTGACTTAGACCTTCAATAGAATCAAAGTCCATTGTGGAGAAAAGTGATGGTCATTTATTTGCCCAAATTAACGTACCATCTAAAACCACCCCAGACCTAAAAATTTTAAAAAAATGTGTCTTCCTCCAGCCTAAATCACTGCAGATGGTGATTGCAGCCATAAAATTAAAAGATATTTACTCCATGGAAGGAAAGTTATGACCAACCTAGACAGCATATTAAAAAGCAGAGACATTACTTTGCCAACAAAGGTCCATCTAGTCAAGGCTATGGTTTTTCCAGTGGTCATGTAAGGATGTGAGAGTTGGACTGTGAAGAAAGCTGAGCACCGAAGAATTGATACTTTTGAACTGTAGTATTAGAGAAGACTCTTGAGAGCCCCTTGGACTGCAAGGAGACCCAGCCAGTCCATTCTAAAGGAGATCAGTCCTGGGTGTTCATTGGAAGGACTGATGTTGAAGCTGAAACTCCAATACTTTGGCCACCTGATGCGAAAAGCTGACTCATTTGAAAAGACTCTGATACTGGGAAAGATTGAGGGCAGGAGGAGAAGGAGATGACAGAGGATGAAATGGTTGGATGGCATCACCGACTCAATGGACATGGGTTTGGGTAAACTCCGGGAGTTGGTGATGGACAGGGAGGCCTGGCGTGCTGCAGTTCATGGGGTCCCAAAGAGTCGGACATGACTGAGCGACTAAACTGAACCAGCCTAAATATGCTCCAGAACACTTTACAGATGCAGAAACTCAGGCTTAAAGAAAATAATGACGTGCCCAAGGCCTCACAAGTACAGAGCATCAGAGCTGAGACCTGGACCCCAGGGAAGCCCCAGCACCCACGGGCTGCCCCGACTCACCCCATAGCTGAAGGTGATGACGATGAGTGTGATGCAGGCAGCGATGGCCACCAACAGGAGCATCAGCAGGAGCGGCCCATGCTGGCTGGTGAGGCGGTACTTCTCGTAGAGTGCATCCTGGTCGGGGCCCTCCCCGCCCTCGTTGAGGAAGTAGCGCCCCTTGGCTGGCATCCTCCACCTTGGCACACCCACCCAGCAGTCCACGCAGGAAACCCCACAGCCTGGGGAGCATTTGTCTGCCGACACCCACGGCTGCGCCCCTAGGCCTCTGGCCTCTCCCAGCCCGGCAGGTGGGGCTGGGAAGGTACCCCCTCGGCTGGCAGCTCCATGGGCACACGGGGCCCACACTGCTCCCGCTGCCAGGCCTGGCTCACTGCACCGCCAGCATCCACCTCTGCATTCAGGTCCAAGTGAATGGCCACTCGGGGTCCTCAGCTCTGCAGAGACACAAAGAAGACAGAGATCTGACCTGGACTGGGAAGGCTGGGCATCGGGGGAGAGCGAGGTCAGGACTCGCACCCAGGTGTGATTAGCGACCTTGGCCCAAACCTAACTTTCAGGTCTTGTTTAAAGCCTGGCCCACCCCAAGGTCATCAAGCTAGTTTCCTGTATTTCTTAGAACTGCGCTGTCCGACACAGTAGCCACTAGCCACATATCACTGTCAAAAATTAAATTTAAATTGATTAAAAGTGAAATTAGGACTTCCCTGGTGGTCCACTGGTAAAGAATCCACCTGCCAGTGCAGGGGACTCGGGTTCAATCCTTGGTCTGGGAAGCTTCCATGTGCCATGGAGCAGCCAAGCCCATGAACCACAGCCACTGAGCCTGTGCTCTGGAGCCCTGGAGTCACAGCTGCTGAGCCCAGGCACCGCGGCCACTGAGCCTGTGCTCTGGAGCCCTGGAGACAACTGCTGA